>NW_026717019.1:0-34558 GCF_029784015.1 Lycium ferocissimum | reverse complement strand
CACCGGTTTTCAAGTTTTTTTCTTAGATTTTGAATTATTATTTTATTTGTGGATCTCCGCCCCCGCCCGTTCGTACTCGTACACACGGAGCTGATACAATTTTTCGATTTTCAACCCTTCGAGAAAATCATTGACTTTGTCGCTAACGAACCGAGGACCGTTATCACAAGTTATCTCTACGGGATGCCGAAACGGCGTATATCGTGGTCCCATACGAATTAATAACTTCCTTTTCTCTAATCTTTTCGAAGGCCTACGCTTCAACCATTTTAAATAGTCACTATAACAAAATAAAACGGGCCTTACCGCGCCCATGACAAATGACCAACAACGTCCATGCCCCAGCTCACGGCGGCCAAGGTGATATCACCGAGTGTAGCAACCTCCCCCGTCAGCGAATCATCATGTCTTTGACACCCATCACATTTCCGGACAAAATCCTTCGAATCCTCCTCCATCTTGCCCAAAGAATAACCGGCCCTGATGATTTTTCGAACTAAAGCTTCGCACCGAGTGATTACCGTTAGCGTCCCCTCGTGTATCTCTTTTTCCATCACATACTCTGGCCCTCGTGACCCAAATCGTTATATCCCGTACTTTGCCATCGTGGGACATTCCGAGCTACCCGTTTAAAAGTTACGGATACATCATTCCGGATACGAGGTTGAGACTTTTGACATCCGATTTTATTTTAAGGCATAAGTTGCTTATGATTTTATTGGCATGGAATATTAAGGAAAATTTGGGGTTAAAAGTGAATTATGGAAAGTTATTAATTTTTCGCTAAGTAGCTATGTCACGCGTGGGCACTGGTGGTTCCCACCCATGGCTTGGCAAATTTTTAATTCATCCAAGCCATGCGTGGGCCATGGCACACACGGACGAGCCTTTTTATACGCATATAATACGTACAAAGCAAGATTAATTCATCATCTTTCACTTATAAGCTCGAGAGAAACGGAGAAAAGAAGTTATAGTGGTCCGCCAAGGCTGGCCGAATTCATGCCCATGGAAATGATCCCAAAAAAATAATTTCTTCTAGTTTTTCAACTCCTTAGAAGGTCCTTATTAACATGAAATAGTTGTTGGAGCAAGCAAAGCCTTTGTTCTTGCAATTCTCAACCCTAGCCAAGTGAAGAACTAAGTGGAAAAGGTAAGGTTTAATCTTCTTTTCATATGTCAGGATGGTTTAAGGGTGTTGTGTAGCAGTGTAGAAATGGATGAAATTCATGAAATACGGTATGTCAAGTCACTGGGCCGTGTAGGTGTTGGTTGTGTCGAGTTGATGAACTAATTTTTATTTAATATTTTTGGTTGTTGTTGTTATGGATTGTATGATGAAAATGAAGGTTTAATGATTTAAATTGAAGTTGTAATCGTTTGTGGGTTGTTGTAGAAGTTAATGTAATTTTAGCATGATCTCTTGAATTTATGAGAATGACGTTGTCAATGTGTGGATTGTTGGTGTAGTTTATGAATTTGGAAGAAAGAAATATGTTGTTGTTGTTCTTATTGAATTGGAAGGTTTCGGGTGAAGTAGCATGTTGGTTGGGTTGTTAGAATATTGTGCGGATGGTTTGAAGTATTTCGAGTCTTGTTCGAATAATTTCGATTAGTATCGGGAACGCCACAGGTATCGTGCCGACTCGATTGTACCGCAAGCACCCGAATGAAAATGAAATGTTGTCGAATTATGTAGAAAAGAGTTATTGGACGCTAGAATGCATTTTGGAATTACTTATTGATGTTGTTAGTATAGTTGTTGGTATTTCGTTGTTGAAGATTTGGCCGAGTCAATTCCTGGGTTGTTGAATTTGCTGTGAAATGCCGCCCAAATTTCGTAAATGAAATGCTAGCTTAATTGGATTTCCAAGTGCTTATGACTAATGTTTTGTGTCTAACGACGCTGTCAGAGATCTTTGGGAAGTCGAGACTTAAGGTTGGATTAGCTTAGACGCGGACGAGGTATGTAAAGCTTATCCTTTCTTTCTTTTTCGTTAATGTCTTAGTTGTAAGTAAGCCATGATAACAGCCCGGGTAACCTCTATTCTCGCGATCCGAGTACGTTCACGATTCTTATTCACTTCTTAATGTTGTCATTTGTAATGTACTGAATAACGGTCCTTATGCCTTCGTGGCGACGGGGATTTCAAAGTTTGCAAAAAGTTTGTTCCCCGAAGGGTTCTATGTCGAAAAGTGGCCGTAACTTTCTGTGTATTTAACCTCGATCGCCTCGATACTCGTAGAAGGCTCGTAGCGTATAATGACTATACCTTCCATAGGCGGGCCCGGATTGGCTGGTTAACACTCGTCCGTGGGTCCCGCGACTTTCCTTTGTGTAGTTCTAACGATTTTTGTTAACTTAGCATGTCTAACGTTTTAACCTCGAGCGTCGATTACTTACTTACCTATCGAGTCCGTAATGACGATTATGTTCTTGATTTGCCAAGCTACTTCATATGGTTTTGATACGTATCTATGATTTCTAAGATTCCATTCGATATGTTCGAGCGATATTCGGGGAAACTTGATTTGACTATTCTCTTGGTTTTAAATGATAATTCGTTTTTGACTATTCTGGTGGGAGTTTTTGAAAATGTTTTAAATCGCATATAGTTCCTCACGACTCGCTTCGTGCATATGGTTGTTACATCTTTCGCCGAGTCCCGGCCGTTACGTTATCGTGCGCACTATGTTATATTCGGAGTATGATGTGCCACGCCGCCGAGCCCTCGCAGGGCCGGGTACCGTGTATATTCGGTGTTACGCCGTGCGGCGTTATGACGTGTTATGATGTGTGACGGGATACGGAGATATGAAATCTTCGGTGTTACGCCGTGTTATGGGCGCCAACGACTTTAGGGCGACCATATTCCCGAGCCCTATGCATGATTTGTGATTTAATCGAACATTTTTGGTATTCGATATTGCACTTATTTCTCGTACTTTTGCTTCGATTACGATCCTTTTTATCGTATTTCATGCTTTCGTATACTCTGACATATTTCGTACCGACCCCTTTTCTTCGTGGGCCGCGCGTTTCATGCCCGGCAGTACGATACTCGTTTTTGGTAATTCGCCAGCTTAGGATTCCCATTCAGCTATCTTGGAACGCTCCCTTGTTCTGGAGCCTATGTTTTGGTACAGATTCTTCCGATGCATATGTATATGTCTATTCATGGGTACGGCGGGGCCCTGTCCCGTCATATGATTCTCGTTATTACCTAGAGGTCCGTAGACACATACGCGCGGGTCGGCAATCACTATTCGCCTGTGTCCGTGTGATTTGTGAGATTTGGACGTCCCCTATATTATGATAGCCTTACCGGCTTACGTGTGATATTATCTCATTTAAAGTTATGACAAATATATATATATATATATATATGTATTCGTGACAGATTTGGGGCGACGTTTCACTTTTCTCGTATGTATAAGATCCGGTTATGCCACCTATGGTCCGACGTCCGACTTCGTATACGTATAATCCGTTTGTACGCCGATTATGGTTAACAAAAGTGGACGGTGCTCCCGTCGGGCACTAGTCACGGCCTACGGGTCGATCGTGACACAAACGCTGGCCAGGGGACCCAAAGAAAGATCGCCAATACACCGTCGTCTACTAAGCAAAACCGTGCCGCTTTTGTCCTTAGCGACTCTTTACTCGGGAGCTTTCTCGTCTCGCAAGCAGTCGATGTACTTGTTGCGCTAATCCCATGTTAGACCCATCGTGTTTATTTCAGCATGCCCGGTTTCTATTACCGAATTCATTAATTGTACCATGGTGCCGGGGTTAATTTCTTCCCCTTCAACTGAAGAGCCCAAATTGGCCAATGCATCGACTTCGCTGTTCTCCTCCATGGGTACATGCTGCATGGTCCATTCTCTAAATCGGTGTAGTATCACTTGGATTTTTTCCAGATACCTTTGCATTCGTTCATCCTTAACCTCGAAGACGCCATTCACCTGGTTAATGACAAAGAGAGAGTCGCATTTTGCTTCGATTATTTCGGCCCCCATACTCCGAGCTAATTCCAAACCTGCAATCATAGCCTCATACTCTCGCTCATTGTTAGTCAATTTAATAGTTCTAATGGATTGTCGAATGGCATCCCCGGCGGGAGTTCTAAGGACGATTCCTATCCTGGAACCTTTGAGGTTCGAGGCCCCGTCCGTGTGTAACGACCAAATACCCGAGACTTTTCCCGAAGTTAGCAGAAGTTCTTTCTCAACCTCGGGGACTATGGCCGGAGTGAAATCTGCCACAAAATCGACTAAGACTTGGGACTTAATGGCCGTTCGAGGCATATATTCGGTATCATATTCGCTAATCCTACGGCCCATTTAGTTAGTCTATCCGACAATTCCGATTTATGCACGATGTTCTTTAGAGGATAAGTAGTCACTACACATATTGGATGGCATTGAAAGTAAGGTTTGAGCTTTCTAGAAGTACTTACCAATGCCAAAGCCAATTTCTCAAGGTGGGAATAACGGGACTCCGCATCCCCTAAAGTTTTGCTCACATAATATATAGGTAATTGCGTACCTGATTCTTTCCGGACCAAAACACCACTTACCGCTACCTCGGATACGGCCAGGTAGAGAAATAATTATTCGTCCGCTTTCGGTGTGCGATAGAGGGCTGGACAAGTACCTTTTCAATTCTTGCAATGCTCTTTGGCATTCCGGTGTCCAAACGAAGTCATTCTTCTTCCTTAACAAGGAGAAGAACGGTGACTTTTATCCGAAGACCTCGATATGAACCGACTCAGCACTGCTATCCTACCGGTGAGTCTTTGCACTCCTTTGACGTTATTTACCACCTCAATATCCTCGATGGCCTTGATCTTATCTGGGTTAATCTCAATTCCTCGATTGGACACCATGAAACCCAAGAACTTGCCCGATCGGACACCGAAGGCACATTTCTCCGGGTTAAGCTTCATGTTATATTTACGGAGTACATCGAAGGTTTCCTGCAAATGTTTTAATTGGTCCTCTGTTTACAGGGACTTGACAACCATGTCATCAATATAAACTTCCATTGTTTTTCCTATCTGTTCTTCGAACATCCCATTAACTAGGCGTTGGTAAGTTGCATCGGTATTTTTTAATCCAAAGGGCATGACATTGTTGATAAGTCCGTCTTAGGGTAATAAAAGATGTTTTCTCTTGATCCTCCGGGTGCATCCGATTTGGTTATACCGGAGTAAGCGTCGAGAAAACTAAACATCTCATGCTCGGCCGTCGCATCGATCATTCTATCGATGTGAGGCATCAAAAATGAATCCTTCGGGCATGCCTTGTTTAAATCCTTATAATCAACGCACATTCTAAATCTATTACCTTTTTTTGGCACCACCACTACGTTAGCTAGCCAATCCGAGTATTTTACCTCCCGAATAGAGCTTATTTTCAAAAGCTTTGTTACCTCATCCTTTACGAAGGCGTGCTTCGATTCTGCCATAGGTCTTCTCTTCTGCTTCACCAGGGGAAATCTCCCGTCGAGGCTGAGCTTGTGAGTTGTTACTTCCGGTGGCACACCTATCATATCTATATGGGACCATGCGAAATAATTGGCATTAGCTTGAAGAAACTTAATTAACTTGTTCCTGAGCTCCGAGGTTAACCCGGTGCCCAGGTATACCTTTCTATCCGGTAAATATTCGAACAATATGACTTGCTCCAGCTCCTCCACCGTAGACTTGGTTGCATCCGAGTCATCCGGCAAGACGAATGATCTAAGTACACCGAAATCATCTTCTTCATACCCGGGTCCGAACCCTGCTGCTCCACTGTCGGACTAGTACACTTTAGTTGCTATTTAGAGTCCTTGGCACCGATTGACTCGTCCTCTTTTTGATCAGGTTTTTTGGGAACGAGTGACGCTTCCTCAACCGCGAACATCTCCCTTGCAGCGGGCTGTTCTCCTCGGATGGTTTTTACCCCCTCCGATGTTGGAAATTTCAGCAGTTGATGTAATGTCGATGGGACAGCCCTCATGCTATGTATCCACGGCCTATCGAAAAAAGCATTATACTTCATATCTCCTTCGATGACATAGAACACCTTCTGCTGGATGGTGCCGTCAATATTGACCGTTAAAGAAATTTCCCCCTTCGTGGTTTCACTCGCCATATTAAACCCACTGACCACTCGAGCCACCAGTACAATCTGATCGAGTAGCCTCAGCTGTTCGACCATTCTCCACCGGATGATGTTGGCTGAGCTACCTGGGTCAATCAAAATACGCTTGACTTGTGATTTAAAAATAAGAACAGAAATTACCAAAGCATCATTGTGCGGTTGAATGATGCCTTCTGCATCTTCATTGCTGAAGGAGACGGTACCCTCGGGCACATAATCTCGGCTCCGCTTCTCGCGTACAACGGAGATCTTTGTCCATTTCATCACCGGCCCTCGAGAGGCGTCTGTACCACCGATTATCATGTTGATCACATGCTGAGGTTCCACTGGTTCAGCCCGTTTGTGGGATTCCTTTTCCTTGTAGTGGCTTTTAGCTCGTTCACTCAGGAACTCTCGAAGGTGGCCATTTTTCAATAACCGAGCCACCTCCTCTCTCAATTGGCGACGGTCTTCAGTTCTGTGGCCATGGGTTCTCTGGTACTCACATATCACGTTAGGGTCCCGTTGTCCGGGATCTGATCTCAATGGTCTCGACTATCTTGCCTCTGCAGTACGACCTATGGCCGAGACGAGATATGAAGTATTGATGCTGAAGTTGTACTCTGATATCCTCGGCAAGTCTTTGTTGGTAGCCGAGCTCCCGGCATCACTTCTAAAATGACGACTCGGCCGTTCGACGGCGCTCGGTCCGTTTATCGCCCCGACCGGAGAATTGACTGGGCCCAATTCTCGATTTTTCTGACCTGAAGCTTGACTTTTCTGAATGGGAGTGCGGCCAATACCTTTCCCTCGATGGTCTTAACTCTGGCTCGTAATTTTTCCTCGATCTCTCAGAGCTTTTGCTCATATTTACGGGTCTCGGGGGAGCTCGCCGGTCATCCTCTACCCAATCTTTGATTCATATCTATTATGAACATCAACCCAGTCCCCCTCGTATTCAAAGAAGTTTTCTTCTTTTAGTTTGAACGAGGCGTCGAGCTTCGAGGATTAAGCCCTTTTGTAAAAGCTTGCGCATACCATTCCTCCGAACCGGAGGGAGCTCCATCCGTTCCCTTTGGAACCGGTTGACAAATTCACGTAATAACTCATCATCCCTTTGGGCTATACGAAAAATATCCGCCTTACGGGCCTGCACCTTTTTGGCACCCGCATGAGCTTTTATGAACGCATCCACAAGCATTTCGAAAGAAGTGATTGAATGCTCGGACAGATGGTCGTACCAAGTTAACGCTCCCTTCGACAGAGTTTCCCCAAACTTTTCAACAACACAGATTCAATTTCATCCTCTTCGACGTCATTGCCTTTTATGGCACAGGGGTATGAAGTCACGTGTTCCCGCGGGTCCGTCGTGCCATCATATTTCTCGGATATCCAAAGAGATTTCGAACCTCTTCGGATCAATTTCGAGCCGCACTCGGAGGAAAGGCCTTTGAATGTACCTCTTCAATCCGGTCCTTTTAGAATGCGAGCTCCCAGATCCGGTCCACCCGAGAGTTATATGTTTCCACCCTCTTCTCAGTTGAGTCTACCCGTTTCGCCAATGTTTTGAGCATTCTCAGAACTTTGGTGGATGAACCAGCTCCGGACCCATTACTCCCGACCATCCGTGTTTCGTTCCTTCTGGGTTCGGGGACACCTTTCGTCCTCTCCGGGGCCGTTTCATCATTTTTGCTTTGCAACTGGGCTATTGCGACTCCTTGTTCAAAGAATAGTCCTCTCTGTTCCCGCAACATTTCAAAAATTAAACGTAAGTTAATATCATCCGGGGTTTTCGGCACCTTCCGGCCTTGTGCCCGGGACAAAGTAATTGAATTATGAGTATTTAAGAGATCAGTGGCCGGCTGGGCGGCATTCTCCTGGTTCACGGTGTTCTGCCATCAACGGAGTTTGGGTCAATGGGATCTGCTGGTAAGCCCCGTAGCCCACTGTTCTCGTTTTCAGCCACAATCTCGTTGTTGACGTGACCAGATTGTCCACTGCTTGCCATTTGGTCCGTTTTCACAGAGACGAAAAAAGATTTTTTAATCTTAACCGGTAAGAGACAACAGCCAAGATCAAAGACCATTATTATCCTAGCCCCACGGTGGGCGCCAAACTGTTTACCCCGAATTTAGGTAATCAATTGAATTTGTAAGTGAGGTATAGGATATGTGGATAAACTTTAATCTATTTTGGGTATATGTGGGATGTATATATGGACTCGTGTGTAATGGTATGTATATATGAATATATGCGTTAATAACTTGAATAAATAAGTTGCTATGGATGATTAAGTTATTAGTATTAGAATAGATCTAAAGGCAACAATATTTCACTGATTCGGACCAAAGACAAGAATGATATTTTTATATATATTGGCTATTACAATGCTCTAGATCTCAAAAAGTTAACCCTTAAAAGTAGGGAAATGTCTCCTATTTATAGTTTTGCCTTATGGGCCTTGCATACAACATAAAACCTTTTTAGAATAAAGTAAACCCTAAAAGGATAAGGTTGGGCTGTACGGTCTGATACCCGTACGATTGTCGGTACAATGTGACAGAACGATGTTGACGCGTGGCAATTTTGTAACTGATTAACCGGACTAACGGCCACGATCAACTCGGTCATGCTGAAACTGGACCAACGGCCACGATCAACTCGGTCATGGAGAAATCGGGTTAGCTGTGATGCGAAGTTTGGTCCGAAGATACCGGACCAAACAGATTTGCTTCACTTTTCCTGTGTCGCCGTAGCTGGTGCAATTCCACCAGTTCTGGAAGACCCGGTGATCATGCCCGTCTCTTCTTATCTCCGGTCCCCGGTCTCACCGGTCTTGCATATACCCGGTTTTTACCGTATACACACATGTTCGACGAAATGGTCAATGGAGTTTTGAAAGGCAATTCCTCAATTACACCAGCTAGCCCAAACATTTATCCTCTTCTTGTATTTGATTCCTTATGGATTCCTCAAGTCCTTAACGTTCTTAATCCTTCTGCTGGTGTAGCTGATGGGGCGTATTCAAACACGACCGATTATGTGGTGTTTGAGGACAATTCCCACAAAAATGATAGCGCATTCCAATCTCACTATGAGACCTTGCAAACCGAAGTGACTGCTACGGCATTCGACAATACTATTGGTATTTCTTCGCACTCTGTAACCATTACTTCCTTAGTGATTTCAATTAGTTACAATCTGATAGTAAACCCACTGCTAGATTTTAAACATGGGGAGAAGAGAAATAGAAGAAGCAATGTAGCTCGGGGGGTTGGTGTTTCTCCTCTAAGAGACAAAACTGGTTATCCGGTTGCTTTTGCTAGCCAAGGATCTTTCGTGTCGAATGCTATTGGGAGATTGGTGAAAATTGAATTTCCCTTTGATGGTGGCTTATGGCTCCACATATTTCCATATTTGCATAATTCGCTTGACGAATCTCGTGGGGATAACCAAAATAGAGTATCGCTTTACCTTGACTTTCGCTTACACAAATGCAATTGGGTTGATACTGGACAAGAATACATCCTTCCGGAATTCTTATTGTCTGATATATGTGCTTACAAGAACTGCAATATTCGGACTTTTTCTCTTGGTGGTGTCACTTGGTTGGGTCGGATAATAAGGTCAAGGACAGTTTTTTTAAGGGCCTTACCACACTCTACATATGTTGTGTCGAGTGACGAGGCAAATAGTGGTGAACGGATTGGCAGAGAGTTATCTTTTTTCGGAGAATGAGATTTCAATTCTACCTGCTGGGAGATTCAACGATCAACAAAATTTGAGTCAATTTTCCTTTGATCCTTGTGCTAAATTCTCTATTCTATTCATTTGTGTAACTATATCGAATCTTTGTGTATGGGGTCCTGGAATAAGTTTCGAGGCCATGGCTCTATCAGATTATCCAGTGAGTGCGGAGGCACTACAATTACAGGGATGTTCAGGCAAGTTTTACTTAATTGCTTATTCTAACTCTATTTCTAGAATGTGGGATCCCGAACAATCTTGGTGTGCGAATCCCTACATCTTGCAATCTGATTTGGCACTAGCAGTTACTAGTTCTCCCAATTTTACTCACTTTTATATTTCCGAAAGAGGCCTTTCCTCCTACGTGACTCCAGTGGCACCAAAGGCGACTGTATTTATAACTTGGAGAAAAACATTTCTTGTTTTGCCGTTGGCATGGCCCGATGAACATAAGGCGCGACACTTCAATATGCATACTTTAAAGATGTGTGTGCTCAAGGTTACTGTTTTAGCAAGTCTCCGTATGCTTATACTTTAGAATGTTGATATTTAGCTCCCACATGTTGCCAAATATTTCTCCAGTAATGATACTCACTCATTCACTCACAACTGTGTTGGCCCTTCCGTTCTTCATGTCGATTTCATTTGTGGAGGTTCACGAATTTGGATATCAACCAGCTTAATCTTTGGTTTGCTCGCTGGCATTGTTGATTACTTCTATGCTTTTGGAGGTGCCAAACCTCGTGTCTCTACACTATCTCTCCTTATTTCAACTCAACTAGTTTTCACAGTGGATTTAGGAGAGCGCCGTTGCATTGTATGTTCCACTAAAGCTGTTGTGTTGTTAACTATTAGAGTGGAAATTTCTGATATTGAAGAAGGCAATGACATGCTAGCAAAAAAGTCAATGAATGAGAAATGATATTTGTACCCTGTATTACTTTTTGGACTGCTGCAACCAGGGGCGGATCCACCCTTTTGGGGTGGGGGTGGCATGCCACCCCCTCGATTAATAATTTTTTTATATATTTATGTTGTAATTTGCTTAAATTAAGGTTAAATATTTGATCCTCCACCCCCAAATCGTAAATTAGATAAAACCTTACTACCGGTAGACACAAGTTTGAATATATCTTTAACATTTTCCGATTCCCGTTTTTCTTTGTGCTTTTTACTTCCTTTGTACCAGTAATTCCCTTTTCGGCCCTCCCAATTTTCTATTTATCTTTTATTAGTTATATTGTCTTTCCTCTTTTCTATTATTTTATCTGTGATCTTTAATTAACACACAAATAAAACTTCAAAATCCCTTAAATTAAGCATTTCTCTTAATCTCAAATCGTGAGTATTTAAATCGAAAAACTTGGGTTTCAATGGGAATTTTGGATTGAGATCAAAATTCATTTTTTTAATAATTTCTTTTGTTTATTACTCTCTCCGTCCATGTTTACTTGTATATATTTGACTTGGGACACTCTTAATAAGCAATAAATAAAATGAGAAATGAATTGGAGTACTTACTAATAAGGGTAAAATAGGTATAAAATGGTGAATTATGTCTTGGTTTTTCAAACTATATAACTTACAAGTAAAAGTGAACATATAATTTTATTATAATGGACAAAGAAAAATGGACGGAGGGAGTGTATTATAAAAAATTATGCTATTCTATAATTGTTAAATTCAATTTAAATCACTCTACTACTTAAATTGTGATGGAAACTTCGTAAGCACTGCTTAGAAAAAACATGAAATTTATGATTTATTGTTGAGAACTTGTAGTTTATCTAATTCTACATTTACTTATGGGGTGTATTTACATATTGAAGAGTTTTTCTATTATTTTTCTTATTTTGATTGATGTAATTCCCTTATTGAAGATGTTATTTTACTTGTGCAAATTCATTTTTTAATATACATAAGAGATGCAAGTTCCTCGGTGAAAATGTTGATTTTACTTCTGTTGTTAATGGGTGTTAATGAGTGTGATTCCTTGTTTAAGATGCTAATTATGTTCGTTTCTTGATTTTTGAGATGCAATTTTCATATTTGCAAATAAAAAAAGCCTATTAAGTTGACCCGAATAAACTAAAAAGAGATGGACCCGACCCAAATACATGTTCCTAACAAGATGTACATTGAAAAAAATTGTGCCACCCGCAACCTTCAAATCCTAGATCCGCCTCTGGCTGCAACGGGCTCTTTCTCGATCCAATGGTACACTAATCTACTTCCTTACCATGAGAAAACATTATCAGCTCTTCTAGTGTGTGCAACTACTTTAAGAATTTGTTACATGGCCTTGAATTTGCACTAGGCAATTGTTGTACTGAATTCTTTTGAGGAGTTGGATCAAACAATGAACAATGGTCATCAACCAATGCTCTATCTTGGGAAGCAAAAAGGAGGATTTGTGTTGCACTTTAGTTACGGAGTTATCACACATGGAATTGAGATGGAGAAGCGTGTTTCACCTTACGAGAGTGATACTCTTTCATCCTTGCCATTTCTCTGCTCGAACCTTGAGGACAAGGTTCTTATTCAGGAAGGGGTTATTGTTATGAATGGGCCGGGACCAATATTGGCAGAGCAGCTCAACAACGAATTAAGTGGTTATGTTTGGGATCCGGGTTAATAAATACGACTTGTGGGAGCAAAATAGAATTACGCTGATGGTTAAGAAAACTGTCTAGTCCCCTCATCCCCTTTCTCAGAGTCTTAATTTCTCATCCTCATTCTTATCTCTATCCTTAGTCACTTGATTTCAGTATTTTCCATTGTAATTCAGTAGTTTGAGTGTTATAGTTGTAATTTGGCTATAAGTGATTATATATATTTGTGTTGAGAATTCGGGTTTGTTACAGATGTGCTTATGATCTCCTGATGAAAAGGAATTCAATTTTTGTTCCTAGGACCGTAGGTTGAACAAAAATGTCATGCCTTTTAAAAGATAGAAATAGAAGTGAACGTCCCTACAATAATTTTAATCCTACATTTCTTTCATTCTTTATAGTATAAAAATAAAAATTAAAAGTAATAGGAGAGAATTTTAACGTAGAATTACCTGACTTATATTTTTCTTTCTGACAGTCGGTCAAGGTGGAGCCAAGGAACAGAGAAAGGAAAGAGAAGGAACTATTGTTGGTGGATTTGAACGGAACAAAATGTTTTCTTCGAATGGAAAATAATTATTTTGATGATTTGATTTCAACATAATTACAAAAAATAATCCTATTACGAAAATTAAACATAATTCTTTTAAAATTAAATCTAAAAAGATATTTTAAAAAAAACACAACCAACAATCTGATTGTCGTTGTTAGAGCATTGTCAAAAACAATTTTAAAAGTGGTGTTTGCTTAAAAAAATTAATGACTTTTTCAGTTTTTACAAATATTGGAAGTATATTCTTCACGAAAAAACTGTCGTAATTTTTTAGAAACAAAAGTCATCTTAAAAATTTGACTCTCTTTAATCTTAACATTTTTCCTTTTTTTATTTCCCCTTTTTGTTTCTAGTCAACAGGAAAAATGGTTTGTCAATTAGGTTACCTCAGTAGCAAAATGTAGGACAAATGTGTGTGTGCCAAAGTATAGCTGGCTACAAATTAAAGGCCCTACGTGTTTGCCACATGCATATTTAAAAGTATGAGACACTATAATAGTGTTCTTTAAATAGGGGTTTGGTTGTTTCTGTACGCCAGTATTTATGTTTGGTAGACTGTTACATTAATCGACGAATGCCTATTATACACGCTCTTTAAAATATAAGTTAATTACGTACGAGTTTGGTTTAATGACCTTTTCTTTCTACAGTGCTTTTCTCTCAGGTTACTATCTCACTGATTAGGATCTGGGATAACGCTGATATACCTGAAACAGATTAAAAAATTTAAATTAGAAACACATCAATATTTATTTCCGGTTATCAGTACGGAATTTACAGTATCCGGTTCACAAACTAGTTATGCAAAATTATTTATTCGGTGATTAATTATGAAATGATTTGTTATGCAGTGATTAATTATGAAATGATTTGTTATGCAATAATTAATAATGAAGGAATTGTGATATATGAATTACTTATTTTAAATTAGCATTGTTGTCTTTAAATAGTTTATTAATCACATTATTAATGCACTTTCTTATTTCATATTGTATACAGCATAAAATAATATGTAGATTTTCGAATTACTTAATACAAGTATTATTTAATATCGCCAACCAAACCCTGCATTAATTACACGATGATTATTTTTTATAGTTAAAAAAATCAGACACTATATTATCTTATGTGAATTTTATGCTTCAATTAATTGCTCAATATCATAACAGAACGATTGAAAAGATCATTTGATAATATATATATATATATATATATATATATATATATATATATATATATATATATATGCACACGGGCCCAAAATGCAAATTGTATTTCATATTATGAACTATGTGGGACCAACGAAAATTTCGTTAATTTCTTTTTGGCAATATAAAGAAAACTGAAAAGGATACAAAAATATTAAGATATGTTTCCAGCGAAATATGTTTCTGGCATTCACAAGTTTCTGTTATCTTTAGTTAGAGTAGTTAGTATTATACACTTATAACTTCACTTTATTAAGTGCGATTACAAATGTAAAGATCGTTAAAACTCAAATTTTCTCATATACTTTGTTTCATGAAATTTATTAGTATTTTAAGAAGAAGATTCGCATACAAAATGAAGCTCCTTTCCTTACAATTTGAGCCGTTAGAATAATTAAAACTACTAACATACTACTAAGCATAAGTTGATAACGTGAACCTGCTATAATCGATTAAATTTTGATTCGATTAATCTAAGTGTACAAATATCACTTTGCCCGGTGTACATTAATTTAACCAAAAACATACTTATTCTCTTTGTCTTGATTTGATTAGCTTATAAATTTAAATCAAACATATAAACATTTTAAATTTGGGTTAAAATGTTTAATATGGCACAAAGTACAAAAATATGTAGTAACTTACTATATTATTATTTCTAAAACTTTGGTAAAATCTGTAAGAATTTAATTAGAAAAATATTTAAATTTTAAGCCTGAACATGATAGATCTCTTTGGGTAATCAATGAACACGAGAAAAGGGGTCACGTAGTATCAAAAGCCAGCTGTGGCTTTCGAAGGGGTGATTGATGAGATGATAAAGCAAAGGGCAATATAGTGAAGTCATGCAAAAGATAATTCAGCAGCTACAGTGATAACCCTTTTTTGCCAATCAGATTACACCATTTTAGCTAAAATGACCAGATTGCCCTCTAATTTTCCCAAACAGGCATGTTGACTTGCTGCTTGCTTATTGCCTTTTATAAGATAGTAGAATATATATATTCAAATCAAATGCTACTTGCTACCTAGGACTAATATATGTATTTTCTTATGATGATATTCCCACTTTTCTTTTAGGTCAGTTTTTTAAAGGACGAAAAATGATCTTAGGAAAAGAAAATGGTTATGTTTTCTACTAGGCATCTTAATTTGAATATATGTTCGATTGTTAAAATATTATCTTTTTCAAAATATTGAATAATTAAATAATTTTCTTTGTACCAAGATTCCCTCGAGAGGGTGTATATTGCAAAGTTGATAAAGAGGAGGATTTGTCAGGAAGAACCCCCGTGGCCGTGCTCTAGTCTTCTTTTCATTGGCACCCATACGCACCCGATTAACCATAAACAACGTACAAACGATTATGCATATACAAAAAATCGTGCACCGCATCATAGTCTGCATAACCAAATCGTATTTGAATATCGAAAAAACCTTGAAACGTCGCCCCAAATCACCCAATTACATATATACATTTGTTGTCACAACTTTCAAAGAAATGATATCACATATAAGCCGGCAAGGCTATTTACGTGGAACACGGGGCGTCCCAAAACACAAATCACAGACATATCCGTAGTAGTGACTACCCACAACCCACACATATGTCCTACCGATTAAGAGTAATAACAATCATATGACGGGACAGGGCCCCGCTCGTACCCATAATCGCATATACATATGCATCGGAAGAATCCGTACCAAAACATAGGCTCCGAAACACAACTCTAATGCCAAGACACCAACAGAACCCTAAGCCTAGTGATCATCCAAACAAGTATCCGTACCGCGCGGCGAAACGCGACCCCGATTTGAGAATTCGATAATACAAATAGCGAGTATGCAAAGAATGAAATATAATAAACAAGATCATAGTCAAAACCAGAAGTACAGAAAAGTAAATGCAAAATCCAGAATGCCAGAATACTTACTTATCAAAACATAAATCATGCATGGGGCTCTTAGAATATGGTCGCCTGCCCGTCATTGGCGCCATAACACATCATACTCCAGAAGATTTCATATCTCCAAAACCCAACATATCGCATAACACATCAAATATACACGGTACCCGGCCACATAGCGAGGCTCGTATAATTGGACACATCATAACACCAGATATACACGGTGCCCGCCCTTTTACATAAAGCGAGGGGCTCGGCGAACCGGACACATCATACTCCGAATATCACATAGTGCGCACGACAACATAACCGGCCCGGGACTCGGCGAAAGATATAACAACCACATGCACTCTTTTCGTGGGAGACTATATGCATTAAATCACTTTCAAAAACTCCGTTGAATAGTCAAAACGAATCATTATTTAAAATCAAACTAGAATAGTCAAATCAAGTTTTCCCCGAATGTCACTCGGGAACATATCAAATAGAACTTTAGAAATCATGGTTACGTATCAAAATCATATGCATAAAAATCCTCATTTCAAACTCGACCCGATAAATAAGTAATCATCGACTCGAGGGTTAAATCATAGCCACAAAGTTCTTTCAAAGGTCGTCGAACTATACAAGGAAAAGTCGCGGGACCCACGGACGAGCGTGCACCCAATCCGGGGGCCCGCCTATGAAAGACATAGTCATCATATGCTATAAAACCTCCTACGAACATATCGAGGCGATCCGGTTCTGTCGACGAAAGTTACGGCCCTTTTTCCGACGTAGAACTTTTTAAGAACAAAACTTTTATGCAACATTTGAAAACCAATTATTCCAAAGACATAAGGGCCATTATTCCATCACATTACGATGTCAAAGATAAAATGCAAATGAGAATCGTAGGCATACTCGGATCGCAAGAATAGAATTTCCTCGAGGCTCGTATCATAGCCTATTTACAACTAAGGAATGCCAAAAGAAGGAAAGGTTAAGCTTTACATACCTTGTCCGCTTCCTAAGCTAATCCAATTCAAGTCTCGACTTCTCAAATCTACAATAACATCATTTGGCGCCAAACATTAGTCATAAGCGCATTTAGAAATCCAATTCTAAGTTAGCACTTTATTTACAAATTTGGCAAGCATTTCCCCTGTAAATTCAACAACCCCGAGAATTCAACTCGAGCAAATCTTCAACAACAATACCAACAACCATACTAACAACATCAACAATCATTCAAAATCATCTTAACATTAGTAACTCTTTTCTATACAATTCGACAACATTTCATTTACATTCAAATCACCACATACCATTAAGCCAACTCCAATGCACATACATTCAAATACCAATCCGAAAACCATTCAAACAAAACTCAAGAATATTTCAAACAATCCACACAATATTCAAACGGCCCAACCAATGGGCAACATCACCCGAAACCTCTCAAATTCCATAAGAACAATGACAACACATTTCTTTCTTCCAAATTCATATACTACACCAACAATCTACGTGTTAACAACTTCATTTCATAATTACAAGAAACTATATTAACATCGCATTAACTTCCAAATCAGCCCACATGGTTACCATTTCAAATTGGATCATTAAACATTCATTTTCATCATATAATCCACAACAATCATCAACTAAAACACTAAATAAAATTAGTTCATGTTCTACCAAAATGATACGTTCTACACACACACATCACCCACATGAACTTCATTCATTTCTACACTCTACAATTTCAATTAATTTCAATTTCACCACTATATACACACAACACTTCACAACATGAATTTCGTTCATTTCCACACATCACAACACATATAAACCATCCATAACATATGGAAAAGAGGATTAAAACTTACCTTCTTCACTTAGTTCTTCAACATGGCTAGTGGTTGAGAATTGCAAGAACAAAGGCTTTGCTTGCTCCAACAACCACTTCATGTTATTTAGGACCTTCCAATTAGTTGAAAACCTAGAAGAAATAATTTTTTTGATCAATTCCCTATTCATTTTTTGTGCCATGGCCGAACCTCTCCTTTCTTTTTCTCCATTTTTCTCCAAGTTTCTAGAGTGAAAAGATGACAATGTCTTGCTTGTCATCTATTATATACATATAAGATTCATCCATGTGTCCATGGCCCACACATGGCTTGGATGAATTTAATTTGGCCAAGCCATGGGTGGAACCACCTTAGTGCCACACGGCCACCTTGGCCATTTTCATGAAAAATAATTAACTTCCAATAATTCACTTTTAACCCCAAATTTTCCTTAATATTCCATACCAATAAAATCATAAGCAACTTATGCCTTAAAACAAAATCGGATATCAAAAGTCTCAACCTCGTATCCCGGAATAGTCTTGTCCTTAACTTTTCATGGTTAACTCGGAATGTCCCAACGTACAAAATATGAGATATAACATCCTCCCCTCTTTAGAACATTCGTCCTCGAATGTTAAACCGGTCTTATAAGGTCTTATAAGCACTTCGGGGGAGTCTCTTCCATTGCCTCACATACAGTTCATTCAATAATCCGCACAACCAAATAAGGAATTTAGATTACCTGCAGACATAGGAAATAGGTAGGAATACGTATTCTCCATCTCTTCCCTGATATTGTTCCGCCACAATACTTTAGCGGAGGTTATGTTTTTAGTACGCAATCTCCTCCCCTGACGATTCAGTATGGATATAGGCTGTTCCTCGTAGGCTAATCCCTCTATCACCTGGATGTCATCTATAGGACATACTCTGGAAGGATCGCCTATACCTTTACGAAACATTGACAAGTAGAAGACTGGATGCATTGCTCCCAAATCAGACAGCAGGTCTATTTCATTGGCAACCTCGCCTACTTTACGGATGACCTGGTAAGGTCCAATATGCCTCGGACTAAGCTTCCCCTTCCTACCGAATCTCATAACACCCTTCAAGGATGACACCTCCAAAGATACCCGATCGTCGACCTGGAACTCTAGGTGTCGACGTCGACTATCTGCATATGACTTCTGCTGACCCTGAGCTGCTAATGACCGTTCTCGAATGAGTTTCACTTTGTCAACTACTTGCTGAATCATATCTGGCCCAATTAACTTAGTTTCGCCAACATCGAACCAGCTAATCGGTGAATAGCAGAAGGCCATACAAAGCCTCATGCGGTTATTCGGATGTTAGGATGGTGGGTATTGTTATATATTCAAACTCACAAGTGGCAAATGATCCTCTCCGCTGCCTCTAAAATCAATAACGCAGGCCCGCAACATATTCTTTAGCGTCTGAATAGTACGCTCGGCCTGCGCGTCAGACTGCGGGTGAAATGCCGTGCTAAGACTCACTTGCGGTTCAATGGTCAGCGTCATTGGTCCTTACATTCTTGTCACCATGTACCTTTACATTCCGTGTGCTCACTTAACATGACTTTGTCGTTAGTACGTATTATGGTTATGTCCTTCAAACTATTCCTCCTAGTTCCTCCCCAGGGCTACTTCCATCCCCAAGTATGATATATGTAATAGTTCTGCACCCTTCGCTATCCTTCACAAGACAACTTACACTTATGGCTCATAATAAGGTTTAAGTTAAATCTCTCTCTCTCTCTTGCCACAACTATTCCCTTAGCTTTCTGCCATAACTGTTTCTTTAACCTTTATCCCTCAAATCTTACAATACCATCCCAAAGCATAGGGCTACAGAAATTCTTATTCGCTTACAATTCTCTCATGACACAAGTATACGCGTCTTTAATTTCCTTGTATTGGCGATCGTTTTGAACTCTGGCTCCAAGCTAATAAATTTGCCCTTCAGGGGCATGAGGACGCCATAATCTCTTTCAAGTCCAATATGTTCTCCCCCCCTTTATTAAGGAGGTCCTAATACATCAATAGTTTTTAGATGTCCATCGTCGTGGTCACTTATCTTGCGAGAGTTAGGAATCTCTTAGCACCGTTGCATGGCCTAATCATCCTTTCCTTCGCTTCTCATTCCTCGTTTGTTCCATACTACCACACTTTATCCCTCTCACACGCTTACCCTCAAATTTTTAATCCAAACAGTGTCGTGCTTTGCCCGTTGTCTCTTTTGGAGGCTTTATTCCCTCATGTTTCTTACCCTTTCGCTTTTTTTGACATTTTAGTCATCTTATCTTCCATCTACTCACTTTCTTCCTCTTCCAAATATCATTGCATTAGAACTTTTTAAGCTTAACCTGTAGTGAAAACAGCATCAGCTTGCCTTATAATACTTGTGCCATTTTTCTTCTTTCACTTGAGCTCGTTACCCTGTCCGATTAATGCCTTTCAACATGTCACAACGTTGATCGCCGGGATTCCTAATATAGCCATAATGGATATCATATACGTACGTATACATAATTGCTACCATCTTGTTTACAAAATATTCCAAACACTATTCAACTTACCCTGATTTTAAAGCTGTAATGCGCCTTCTTTCTTTTCACTGGTTCGCTGCCTCGTCCTACGTGACCTCTTAAGGTCCTCGCCACTCGTATATTCTGATTTCTCTTGTACCCTAGCTTCCCATTTATCTCTCCTATGTCCGATTTTTAAGACTTTTAGTAAACTTCCCAAGGGGTCACCCATCCTAAAATTTCTCCCACTCAAAGACGCTTAACTTTGGGACTATGATGAAATACGATTCTAATGCTAATATGATCGCGTCAACCTCACCGCATGACCTTCAGCACATAATCTGGAGTAAGTTGAAGTCTTAACAGATTTCAAAACGTCCTCATAACACATCTCCCGCCGAATTAGAAAGGGTCTCTTACTCCAATCAATAATTATTTAATACTTGTAGGCATTCCAAATTCTCAGTTAGGTGGCACTCATATTCCGACGATAAGTGTCCAAAGATCTCTTGGAATAGTATCTTTATCGCCATCTAATCATCTACCTCTTTTGATGAAATCATATTGCACCATTTGTTCCTTAAGCCTACCGTCTTTGTCACTAAAGATCCCATTATTTTCGAGGTGAAGTCGTGTGCACGCGGCACCTCTTTACGCTCTATGCCTTTTACCCTTACCGTGTGCCCAACATAGGCTTCTAACTTACTCAAAAACATACCAAGTTTGTCTCAATAAATGGTTTTATCTTATCACTATGTCGTCGCACTACCCCTTTAAATTCATAACTATGTATTCCCTTTTCGTTCCAGATTCACACTCACTTAATTACATCTATCTTGGGTGCTTCCTTTAGCATCCCCTTACCATATTTTTTCCAGTCTACGTCCATTTTTTTTTTTTTTGCGCACGAGAAATTCTATAATACCTCTATGTCCTTTGGAAAATATTTCTCCTCCATAATCCCTGTCTCATTTTCAAATCATATTCTGTTCATTCCTATTTGTTCTTATCGTACCAGTCATTTCCTAGCACTCATTCTACCTCATTGCTCATCTTTCTATGGCTTGGTCTTTCACAGTTCCGTCACTGATATTACTCGTGTTCTTGGCTATACATGTCATAATCTATTACTGCACTGTTATCTCGCCCGCTTTTTTCTTTTTTGTGCTCGATATCGTTTCCATTATCTCATAATCTCTATTTTGAACTTTCCATATGTTCATAACCCTCTCTTTTTTTTTTTTTCAATAGCCCACCTTTATACTTTAGTGACATAGATCTCGACATATCTTTTAGTCACTTCCTCGCCAGACTTTGCTCATTTTTATAACAATCCTTATTATATTCACATAATATCCTGTTCGTAATCAATCTCATAGTGTAACACTTCTTAGCTTTTTTGCCCTTTCTAGTCAATCTTATCCTTAATATTTCACAAGCTGTCTTATCAATACATTCATATCTGTCACAATTCTTTTCCTCTATACTTTGTCTCAATCATATTATTATTCCTTTTAACTATAAACTCGTCATAATTCATCCCTTCTTATCAATTTAGTTGGCACCTTAATATAACGCTCTGTCAAGATTTACTAACCTCTTCTAAGTCATCTCTTAATATCGCAAGCCCTTTCCAAATTCCTTTTCATCATATCAATATCGACTTCCTAATTACTATTATCATCAATTCAAATTACTTATTTTTCAAGGTCTACTGTAACTTAGTCAAATTCTATCCTTACTATTGACACGACCTTTCAAGGCATATCACAAACCCATATTTCATTCTCTTTTTATTTCTGGAAAAATTTCGGCAGAGTTTCCTCTGTATTTCTTACTATCTCAAAACCTGTACGCAGGAATACCAACAACGCCTCACGGGCCAACATATATATATATATATATATATATATATATATAGATATCATATCACATCACAGCCACACAGGGCTCCCAGTATCAATAACAGTATGAAGATGATGGACTTACCTCGTATGTCCAACTCGAACTGCACCTGTTACACTTTCCTGTTTACTTTCCCCTTTCGATTTTCAACTTTACATTTTGATCATACTTCAATACCTTATCCGACATATACCTTTCGTACCTTAGCTTACCTGCGTGCTTTGTAACTTCCAATATCGTCAATCGCTTTCTTCTGTCGATGTCGTCCTTCTGCTGAAATCAAAAGTTAGTACGGAGAATCTCATTTCCTATGACTTGGCTCTATCGCACGATCTAAGACAAAAAAAAGGTCACTGATTCCTAAATGCCCCGCAACACTCACGTTTATAAGTGTGGCCGCTTCACACCACACGGTGCGCGTAGACAATCCGAGGGCGAGCGCTCGATACCACTTCGTCACGACCTTAACCCCGGTGACGAGTAGAACGATGAAGAGCTTGAGTTTATGATGTGTGTTAAGTTGGGAATGGCCAATCATGAATTTTGTGGAAATAATAAAGTTGCGAAGATTTCCCAGCCAGTGGTCGTATAGTGCACAATACGGCCCGTAAAGTGATTTACGGACCGTATAGTGCGATCGTCCTCCAAGCAGTCAAAAATCTTAACTTTCTGTTTTTTCTTAAGCTTAAATACGTGCATGGAGGACGGACCGTAAAGTGAAATACGGCCCGTAAACCATGGTCGTAAATCACCATGCATCTTTGCCAAAGTTTCTGGTTCTGCTTAAGGTTAAAGACGACCGCGAGGGACGGTCCGTAAAGTGGAATACGGACCGTAAACCTCCATGGACGACCACTGTTCACCTCAGCACGATTTCGAATTCATTAAATATGAGGACCAAGACTTATTTTATTTCATTTCTACACTACACCACTTCTCTCTAGAATCTCTCTCTACAATTATTACATAAGTTTTCAAGGATATTTGAGGATCAACAACATCAAATAAGTGAATCAAGAGTAAAGGAAATCATCAAAGATCATCCAAGTCAAGAAATCCAAATGGAGAAAAACTAGGGTTTTGCTCAAAGAGGAGTATTAGCAACCAAGGCTTGTTCCTAAAACATCTAAGGTAAGATTCATGATATTTATATGTTGTTTAAGGTATTTGGGAGTTGAAATACTTGGTCATTAAAAGAGAATAGCAAAATGGGTTATGAATGATGAATAGTGACGTTTTGAGACATAGTTGGAATTGAATCATGAATGTTGTTGGGTTGTGATATAAATGTGTTATAAATGACCTATAGACATGAAATGAGTGTTGGATACGAAAGAATATGACGATGGATTTTTAGTCATGATTATGGGAAATTGAGGTGAATTATGAAATGCGAATCATATGAATGAATGATGATTGTTGTTAATCATATTGTGATGATTATTATGAATGTTGGGAGTTGATATGGAATATGGCGGAAAGTAGTATAAACAAAGGAAGCGCTGCCCAAATTTCTATAGCTTTAGTAAGTATGTTTTTACGATGACATAGCTAATGTCGATATGAATTCCATTGAAGGTATAGACAAGCGCATTAAGGAGAACGAACAAGCGATAGAGTAGCTAGCGACAAAGGTATGTGAGGCAAATCCCTTTCCTTCTAAGGCATGAGTCCTATGGCATGAATTTCCTCTTTTACTATGAATGTTCCATCTCCAAGAAAGTTAAGAGTCCTCTCTCATGAATAGCTATACGAGATAAGAAATATAAGATGAATACGAAAATGATGATAGCAAGCTAAAGTCTAGAAATGCTATAGCCTATGATATGATGCCTCTAAGAAGCTAATGATGACATTTATGTAATTTAATGATATTGATCATTGTGCACACTCACCTTATGCTTGTTCCTTCAAGGTGAGGCGGAGATACGTAAGAATGCTCATAATGACATCGGGGGTCCACGACCTTACGTCACCCCGATAAAGTATGAATAGCTAAGAGTCCCTATGCATGTATTGTAGTACGTATATGATGTCAAGCATACCATGATGAGTTATGATAAGCATGATATAATGAGTATACTATGATGAGCTATAATAAGCATATTATGATAAGCATGATGTAGTGAGTATATGATGATATCACACCGTGCCTATATGGCCGGGCAGTCACCGCCAAGGCGGGCAGCTATACACACCATGGCCAAATGGCATGGGCAGACACCACTAGTGGGCGGCATGAGATAATATCCTGGACGCAGGATGCCTGGACGCAGGCTATTGATGATGCTAATGATATTGATGATGCTAGTGATATTGATTATTACACCGCACCTATATGGTCGGGCAGTTATCACAGTTATGTATATATGATATGATGATGAGTACGAAAGTAAGTTAGCATGCATGATCATCCTTATGATTCAGTCAGTTACAGATTGCTCCTTGTTTTATGCCTCCTCAGTTTATTGATGCTTCATTATTGTTTATGCTTCACATACTCAGTACAATATTCGTACGACGTCCTTTCTTCGGACGCTGTGTTCATGCCCACAGGTAGACAGGGAGGTGGCCCAGACTCATAGGAGCTAGCAGTTGATTTGAGAGCACTCCATATTCCGGAAGTGCCACAGATTTCTCTTTTGGTATATATATATATATCTGTATATTCATGTTTTTGGGCATGACGGGGTCCTGTCCCGTCCAGATGTCTAGTATTCCAGTAGAGACTCCTAGATACGCAGTGTGGGTAGTCTGGTCCCATGGCTTTTATGTATATGTATGTATATATTATTTTGGATAGCCGAAGGGCTTATGTTTATAAAAGCAAATGTATTTCAGAAAGATTCCAGTTTTACATGATTATGAGCATATAGTATGAATAATAGCAGATAAGCAAGTAAGTGAGTGGTGTTCGGTGGTTAGCCCCGGATACCCGTCGCGGCCCGTAGCTCGGGTCGTGACAAAAGTGGTATCAGAGCAGTTCAGTCCTAGGAAGTGTCTACGAGCCGTGTCTAGTAGAGTCTTGTTTATGGTGTGTTGCGCGCCACGCTAATAAACGGAGGCTACAGGGCATTTAGGAAAAATGACCATCTTTCTTCATATGAGATCGTGCGATAGAGCCGAGTATAAGATTTAATCCTCCCTAATGAGTATGTTGTGATTTCAGAAATGCCGCCAAAAGCTAAAGCCGCCCAGAAGGGCAAGACTACGACAAAGAGGCGGGCAGAAAGAGAGCCGCCTATGAATGTTGATGAAGGAGAGTCACATCATGAGGCTTTATCTAATGCCTCCACTACTCCTCCTAGTACAGAAGGGGCTCCTATTCCAGTTCCTCCACCGGCTACTTCGGGTCAACAAGTGACCGAAGCTATTAATTTATTGACGCAGTTGGTTGCCGCTCAGGCACAACGACAGAATGCGGGGTCAAGTGATCGCTCAGCTAGTACGAGAGCCCGTGACTTCATGAGCCTAAATCCTCCGGAATTCTTTGGGTCAAAGCCGGATGAAGATCCACAAGGCTTCATTGATGAGATGCTAAGAACGTTGCAGATTATTCATGCTTCCGAGACTGAGTCAGTGGAGTTGGCATCATATAGACTCCGAGATGTGGCAGTTTTATGGTACAATAATTGGAGAGCGTCGAGGCAAGAAAATGCGCCTCCTCCCGTGTGGCAAGAGTTCGTTGATGCCTTCATTCGCCATTATTTGCCACCCGAGGTCCGCCGAGCTAGAGCGGATAGATTTTTGAATTTGAAGCAAGGTAATATGAGCGCCGGGAGTATAGCCTTCAATTTAATTCCTTGGCTAGGTATGCCCGACGATGGTGGCCGACATGGGTGACCGGGTGTATAGATTTGTGAGTGGCTTAGGGCCACATTTATTCAAAGATTGCCTAACGGCTTCATTACAAGACGGGATGGACATTTCCCGAATTCAAGCTCATGCCCAAAATCTTGAAGGGCAACAACCTCCACAAAGAGGTGAACGTGATGTTGATAGAGGGCCGAGCAAAAAAAGCTAGATCTATGGGCACAGGCCGTGATTATAGAGGGGGATCGAGGCGGACATTTTCTAGGCACTCGAGTCGGTCGGCGACTAGTGCACCTCCCCGGTATGCGGACGAGAAGATTTGATCGCTCTTTCCGATCGGGACGGGCCGAGTTCGAGGGCCCCGGGTTCACAATCGGGGGTGATCACGGTCGGAGGAGACCCCCGATGCCGCGATGCGGTCGGTGCGGTAGATTACATTCCGGACAAAGTGCCGCCGGGGTTCGGATGCTTGTTACACTTGTGGCCGGTAGGGCATATGATGAGAGATTGCCGTCGATGAGCGGCGAGCTAGGACCCGGCCCACGGGATCATTAGCGGGATCTTCTTCGGTACATCCTACGGGGCGACTTCTCGGACCCCGGCGGGCCGAGGTAGAGGCCGAGGGGAGTGTCTACTTCGGTGCCACACGGCACCGCTTATATGCATTAGCCGGACGGCAAGATCTTGAGTCCTCCCCAGATGTGGTCACAGGTACATTGACTGTGTTCTCTTATGATGTGTATGCATTGATAGATCCGGGATCTACGTTATCATATATTACTCCATATATTGCAAATCGTATTGGGGTGAAACCCGAGCCGATCAAACCTTTTGAGGTATCCACTCCGGTTGGTGATCCCGTGATAGCTAAGCAAGTATATAAAGATTGTATAATTGTGATATGTGATCGTCAGACCAAAGCTGATTTAGTTGAGTTAGAGATGCTAGACTTTGATGTTATAATGGGTATGGATTGGTTGGCCTCCTGTTATGCCAATGTTGACTGCCGAATGAAATTGGTTCGCTTTCAATTCCCGGGAGAGCCCGTGCTTGAATGGAAAGGTAATACAGCCACTCCGAGAGGTAGGTTTATTTCCTACCTTAAGGCAAGAAAGATGATCGCTAAAGGCTACATTTATCATTTAGTTCGAGTTCATGATACGGAAGCGAGTCTCTCTACTTTCGAATTTGTTCGGTAGTAAGTGAGTTTCCGGACGTATTTCCGATGAGCTTCCGTGCCTTCCTCCGAAAGGGAGATTGACTTCGCCATTGATGTGTTGCCGGATACCGAGCCTATCTCTATTCCTCCTTATCGAATGGCTCCCGGATTAAAAGAGTTAAAGGCACGGTTGAAAGATTTGCGGAAAAGGGGTTCATTAGACCCGGTTCTTCACCGTGGGGAGCACCGATCTTATTTGTGAGAAAGAAAGATGGCTCCTGCGAATGTGCATTGATTATAGGCGGTTGAATAAAGTGACGATAAAGAACGGTATCCTCTCCCAAGAATAGATGATTTATTTGATCGGCTTCGGGGTGCCAAGTGGTTTTCAAAAATAGATGCGAGGTCGGGTTATCATCAAGTAAGAGTCGAGAGAAGAAGATATTCCCAAGACTGACCTTTAGAACAAGATATGGCCATTATGAATTCCGAGTGATGTCGTTCGGGCTGACTAATGCTCCAGCGGTGTTTATGAATTTAATGAATAATGTATTCAGGCCCCTCTTGGATCTATTTGTGATAGTCTTCATTGATGATATTCTGGTGTACTCTCGCACAGAATCAGAACATGCAGACCACTTGCGAATTGTTCTTGGAATTCTCCGAACTCGGGAGTTGTATGCTAAATTTTCAAAGTGCGAGTTTTGGCTAAATTCGGTGACATTCTTGGGCCATGTGATTTCAGATGATGGCATTAGAGTTGATACTCAGAAAATAGAAGCTGTGAAGACTTGGCCAAGGCCTACGACACCTACAGAAGTTCGTAGTTTTTTGGGATTGGCAGGCTATTATAGAAGATTTGTAGAGGGCTTTTCATCTATCTTAGCCCCACTGACAAAGCTAACCCAGAAGTCAGTAAAATTTCGGTGGAATGACGCCTGTGAGCGTAGCTTCCAAGAGTTGAAAGACAGACTCACCTCAGCTCCAGTTCTAACGCTTCCAGAAGGGCCAGATGGCTATGTTATATATTGTGATGCTTTCGGTGTCGGGCTAGGATGTGTGTTAATGCAGCACGGAAGAGCCATTGCTTATGCCTCGAGGCAGCTGCGAAAGCATGAAAAGAACTACCCGACTCATGATTTAGAATTAGCCGCAGTTATTCATGCATTGAAAATGTGGAGACATTACTTGTATGGTGTGCATGTGGATATCTATACAGATCACAAGAGCCTCCAATATATTTTCAAACAAAAGGAGTTGAATGCAACGACGAGGCGGTGGTTAGAATTATTGAAGGACTATGATGTTGATATCTGTACCACCCGGAAAAGCTAATGTAGTAGGCGATGCACTTAGCCGCCGACCAATGGGCGAGTTCATGTGAAGTTCCTCCGAAAAAGAAAGAAATGGTTCATGAACTCCATCGGCTAGCTAACCTTGGAGTGCGAATAATTGATTCGGGCGATGCGGGAGTTAGAATCAATAATCCCACGATTTCGTCCTTGAATTCGAAATAAAAAGCGACAATACGAGGATCCCAAATTAGAGTATTATAAAGGTGTGAAATTTCCAAAAGAAAGGTCACCATTTGAAGTTTCGACAGATGGGGTTCTCAGGTACCAGAATAGGCTATGTGTCCCGGATGTGGCGGAATTTCGTCGCCAAATCTTAGAAGAAGCTCATTGCTCCCGGTATTCCATCCATCCCGGAGCGACGAAAATGTATCATGACCTTAAATCGATGTATTGGTGGGATGGCATGAAAAGAGACATAGCGGAATTTGTGGCCAAATGCCCGAATTGTCAGCAAGTGAAGATAGAACATCAGAAGCCGGGGAGGGTTATTACAAGCAATGGAAATTCCTACATGGAAATGGGAAGTGATCAATATGGATTTCATTGTAGGATTGCCCCGTTCCCGAGGCAAGTATGATTCTATATGGGTGATAGTGGACAGACTCACGAAAGCAACTCATTTTCTCCCGGTCGAACCACGTACTCGGCGAGAAGACTATGCGAGGCCGTATCTCAAGGAAATTGTGCGACTTCATGGTATTCCGATATCTATTATTTCGGATAGAGGAGCACGATTCACGACCAAGTTCTAGAAATCCTTTCAAGAGGGCCTAGGTACTCAAGTAAGGCTTAGTACAGCATTTCATCCGCAGACCGACGGACAAGCCGAGCGTACTATTCAGACCTTGGAGGATATGCTAAGGGCATGTGTTTTAGATTTTGGTGGTGGTTGGGATGACCACTTACCCCTAATAGAATTTGCCTACAATAATAGTTATCATTCTAGTATCCAAATGGCTCCGTACGAAGCTTTGTACGGGAGGAAGTGTAGATCTCCGATTGGATGGTTTGATGTCGGAGAGGTACAGTTAATAGGCCCCGAGTTGATTCAGCAAGCAGTAGAAAAAGTCAAAATGATCCGAGATCGGTTATTGACAGCTCAAAGTCGCCAAAAGTCTTATGCGGATAACCGCCGGCGAGATTTAAAATTTCGAGTTGATGATTGGGTGTTCTTGAAGGTATCACCAATGAAAGGGGTGATGAGGTTTGGTAAGAAAGGAAAGTTGAGTCCTCGGTATGTTGGACCTTACAAAATCATCCGAAGGTGGGTCAAGTAGCGTATGAATTAGACTTGCCTACAGAGTTTGAATTAGTTCACCCGGTATTTCATGTCTCAATGCTCCGCAAATGTGTTGGAGATCCCACAAAGATTGTACCGATTGATGATGTTCGGATTACGGAAAAGCTAGCCTATGAAGAGGTGCCTATTGCTATATTAGACGAGCAAGTACGAAGGCTTCGAAATAAGGAAATAGCATCAGTCAAAGTCTTATGGCGAAATAACAATCGAGAGGAGATGACGTGGGAAGCAGAAGAAAGAATGAAATCTACATATCCGCACTTATTTCAGCCCCCAGAAGAGGCTTATGATGAGACGACGAGATGATGAGGTATGTACGCTTTACTTTTATGTATATGGGTCGCGTGTGGCCAATCTATATTGCTATTGTGTTGTAGCCCTGTGAGGCAATGATATTATGTGGGTTCTTTGTGACGGGATGATATCGCCATATTACGGGGAAACTCTGGCAAAAATTTTCTAGAATTCCCGAGTGTCGAACATTCGAGGACGAATGTTCCAAAAGGGGGGAAGAATGTGACACCTCGAAATTTTTCCGTACTTGAGTGACGAGTAGAACGATGAAGAGCTTGAGTTTATGATGTGTGTTAAGTTGGGAATGGCCAATCATGAATTTTGTGGAAATAATAAAGTTGCGAAGATTTCCCAGCCAGTGGTCGTATAGTGCACAATACGGCCCGTAAAGTGATTTACGGACCGTATAGTGCGATCGTCCTCCAAGCAGTCAAAAATCTCAACTTTCTGTTTTTCTTAAGCTTAAATACGTGCATGGAGGACGGACCGTAAAGTGAAATACGGCCCGTAAACCATGGTCGTAAATCACCATGCATGCTGCCAAAGCTTCTGGTTCTGCTTAAGGTTAAAGACGACCACGAGGGACGGTCCGTAAAGTGGAATACGGACCGTAAACCTCCATGGACGACCACCGTTCACCTCGGCCACGATTTCGAATTCATTAAATATGAGGACCAAGACTTATTTTATTTCATTTCTACACTACACCACTTCTCTCTAGAATCTCTCTCTACAATTATTACATAAGTTTTCAAGGATATTTGAGGATCAACAACATCAAATAAGTGAATCAAGAGTAAAGGAAATCATCAAAGATCATCCAAGTCAAGAAATCCAAATGGAGAAAAACTAGGGTTTTGCTCAAAGAGGAGTATTAGCAACCAAGGCTTGTTCCTAAAACATCTAAGGTAAGATTCATGATATTTATATGTTGTTTAAGGTATTTAGGAGTTGAAATACTTGGTCATTAAAAGAGAATAGCAAAATGGGTTATGAATGATGAATAGTGACGTTTTGAGACATAGTTGGAATTGAATCATGAATGTTGTTGGGTTGTGATATAAATGTGTTATAAATGACCTATAGACATGAAATGAGTGTTGGATACGAAAGAATATGACGATGGATTTTTAGTCATGATTATGGGAAATTGAGGTGAATTATGAAATGCGAATCATATGAATGAATGATGATTGTTGTTAATCATATTGTGATGATTATTATGAATGTTGGGAGTTGATATGGAATATGGCGGAAAGTAGTATAAACAAAGGAAGCGCTGCCCAAATTTCTATAGCTTTAGTAAGTATGTTTTTACGATGACATAGCTAATGTCGATATGAATTCCATTGAAGGTATAGACAAGCGCATTAAGGAGAACGAACAAGCGATAGAGTAGCTAAGCGACAAAGGTATGTGAGGCAAATCCCTTTCCTTCTAAGGCATGAGTCCTATGGCATGAATTTCCTCTTTTACTATGAATGTTCCATCTCCAAGAAAGTTAAGAGTCCTCTCTCATGAATAGCTATACGAGATAAGAAAAATAAGATGAATACGAAAATGATGATAGCAAGCTAAAGTCTAGAAATGCTATAGCCTATGATATGATGCCTCTAAGAAGCTAATGATGACATTTATGTAATTTAATGATATTGATCATTGTGCACACTCACCTTATGCTTGTTCCTTCAAGGTGAGGCGGAATACGTAAGAATGCTCATAATGACATCGGGGTCCACGACCTTACGTCACCCCGATAAAGTATGAATAGCTAAGAGTCCCTATGCATGTATTGTAATACGTATATGATGTCATGTCATGGTGAGCATGATAAGCCATGATGAGTTATGATAAGCATGTTATGATGAGCATGATGTAGTGAGTATATGATTATTACACCGCACCTATATGGTCGGGCAGTCACCGCACGGGCATTGCTATACACCATGGCCAAATGGCATGGGCGGACACCACTAGTGGGCGGCATGAGATAATATCTGGACGCGGGATGCCTGGACGCGATGATGCTAATTGATGATGCTAATGATATTGATTATTACACCGCACCTATATGGTCGGGCGGTTATTACGATTATATATATGATATGATGATGAGTACGAAAGTAAGTTAGCATGCATGATCATCCTTATGATTCGATCGATTCTAGATTGCTCCTTGTTTTATGCCTCCTCGGTTTATTGATGCTTCATTATTGTTTATGCTTCACATACTCGGTACAATATTCGTGCGACGTCCTTTCTTCGGACGTCGTGTTCATGCCACGGAGGTAGACGGGGAGGTGGCCCGGACTCATAGGAGCTAGCGGTTGATTTGAGAGCACTCCATATTCGGAAGTGCCACGATTTCTCTTTTGGTATATATATATATATATATTGTATATTCATGTTTTTGGGCATGACGGGGTCCTGTCCCGTCCAGATGTCTAGTATTCCAGTAGAGGCTCCTAGATACGCAGTGTGGGTAGTCTGGTCCCATGGCTTTTATGTATATGCATGTATATATATTATTTTGGATAGCCGAAGGGCTTATGTTTATAAAAGCAAATGTATTTCAGAAAGATTCCAGTTTTACATGATTATGAGCATATAGTATGAATAATAGCAGATAAGCAGGTAAGTGAGTGGTGTTCGGTGGTTAGCCCCGGATACCCATCGCGGCCCGTAGCTCGGGTCGTGACATACCAAAGCATGGAGCTGAACAAGGGAGCGCTCCCGAGACGGTGAACGGGGAACCTAAGGCGGGTGGATCATCCAAACAAGTATCTGTACACGCGGCGTGGCAACGCGTCCCCCGATGAAAGGGGGTCGATCGGAATATGTGCGAGTATGCAAAGCATGAAATATAATAAACGGGATCATAGTCAAAACCGAGTACGAAAAAGTAAATGCAAAATCCGAGAATGCCGAATACTTACTTATCAAAACACAAATCATGCATGGGGCTCTTAGAATATGGTCGCCCGCCCGTCATTGGCGCCATAACACATCATACTCCAGAAGATTTCATATCTCCGAAACTCGACATATCGCATAACACATCAAATATACACGATACCCGACCCTATAGCGGAGGCTCGGCGAACCGGACACATCATAACACCAGATATACACACGGTACCGGCCACTATGGCGGGGGGGCTCGACGAGCGGTAGGACACATCATACTCGAATATCACATAGTGCGCACGACAACGTAACCGGCCCCGGGACTCGGCGAAAGCTATAACAACCACGTACACGAGCGAGTCGTGGGGGCGTATCTTGTTTAAATCAACTTTCAAAAACTCCGTTGAATAGTCAAACGAATCATTATTTAAAATCAAGAGAATAGTCAAATCAAGTTTTCCCCCGAATGCCACTCGGGAACATATCAAATAGAACTTTAGAAATCATGGTTACGTATCAGAATCATATGCATAAAAATTCTCATTTCAAACTCGACAGATAAATAAGTAATCATACTCGGGGGTCGGAATCATAGCCACGTTAAGTTCTTTCAAGGTCGTCAGGAACTATACAAAGAAAAGTCACGGGACCCGTAGACGAGTGTGCACCCAATCCGGGCCGCCTATGAAAGACATAGTCATCATATGCTATAAAACCTCCTACGAACATATCGAAATTTGTTATATCCCGTATTTTGGTACATTAGGATGTCAGTTAGTCATGATAAGTGAAGGACAAGGTTATATTTTCTTCCAATTTTGTTAAAGTGTATAAGTTGCATATTCATCATTTTATTGGTATGGAGTATTAAGGGTAAATTTGTAATAAGAAAAATTTGGGGTTAAAAGTGAATTATGGAAAGTTGAACAATTTATGAGAATTTGGGGTTAAAAGTGAAATTTTGGAAATTTAATATTCATGAAATAAGGGCCATGTGGCCATCCATGTGGTGTGGGCCATGGGCCACATGGATGCATTATATAAGGAGACATAGGATGACTAATTAAGTCATATTCATCATTTCACCTTAGAGAAAAATCAAGAAACTTGGAGAAGCCAAGCTTGGGCTATTCGGCCATGTCCGTGGAAATTGAAGACCAAAAATCTCCACCAAAAAAATTATTTTCTTCTAGCAAACCCACTAATTGAAGGGTCCTCGTTAACGTGGAGTTGCTTCTTGAGGGCGACCAACCGCTAGTTTTCATCCCTTGCCAACCTTAGCTAAGTTG
>NW_026717018.1:0-16496 GCF_029784015.1 Lycium ferocissimum | reverse complement strand
AGTAATTAATGAGACAGATCTAGCTATTACTGTTACTAATTATAGCTAATATTGAATAGCTCTGGGGTCAGTGCAACTTGATGTTTGATCCCTCAACTCCAAGTCAAATTGCAAGAATCACTAATATAAATATCATCTAAATAATTATTTTCTTTAGATGATGAGAAGAAAATCATCTATACATTTTTCAAAAGCTATATTTGCACAAATGTTAAAAATAGGAACAAAATCCATACATGATGGTCTACAAAAGAGACACTTGTGTAAATATAATTGCTAGATAGTAGATATGTTGAAAAGAGACATCAACAATCAGGGAAAATGAAAAATGAGAGTTTAGATTTTGGAGTGGACGGGATCGGAACTACTAGTGCTTTTTCTCAAAATAGCAGTATTAGACAAGGGTAAATGCAAATAAAGGGGAAAAAATAGGAACAAAAGGAATTATTTTTGGTGTCAATGTCAATATTCTAAATTGGTGCATATGAGTTCCTATTTGATTGCTTTTTACTTTTTTTATTTATTCTAAATTTTGTAAAGTGTGTTTATACAATTGATAATTATAGAAAATTTAGTAGTAGAATTTAGAGAAGGGAAAAATGCAGATAAAAGAGATTAAAAGAAAAATAAAATTTCGTTGGTCAAATTTAATATTTAAGTTAGTGCATATGAATTCCCGTCTTTGATTCTTAAGGGGTCACTGTTTTCCATAACTGACAATTATAGAAAGAGTAGTAGGACTACAGCATTAATAGCACAGATCTACAATTACTAATTATAGCTATATTGAATAGCTCAGGGGTTAGTGCCAGTTGATCCTTCCAAGTTGAGCTCAATTATTGACACTTAATGCATGATTAAATTAACTGTTAAACGTCTTCTGCATATGTAATTCCGATAACTCTCTACAAGAAATTAAAAGATACCATGCATGTGATTTTACTTTGATTTTCTCACAAAATGCAAATACCTTATTGTTGTTGCATGAAGCATGCAACTATGAAGAACTATATAGGACCACTTTAGTTAGATTAGTGATACGTGATTATCATTATCCTTAAACTCAGTTGCATTAATGACACGAATCTACCCTCACTAGTTATAGCTATTCAACACCTCAGGTTGATCTGGCTCCCAAATTAAAATACAAGCATCAATTAATCACTTATTAATAAACATGTTATACAGAATTCCCAGAAGTATATATACGAGAATGATACCATGTGGTTTTACGTAATTCGATTAATTTTCTCATGAAATGAACAGACATTATTTTGTTTTTCCCCCTTAATTACATTATTGCATCATTCAGGGAACATGAAGAAACATGAATTTACTACAAATGCATTATACTTGGGTTATTTTTATTGGTTACACACTGATATAGTGTGCACGAAAGTCAAAATCTTATACTTAAATGTGCCTTTAATCGCAGTTTACAAAGCGACTACTCTTTTTAATTTCCAGCATCAACACTTCAGGCTTCAATAATATGATGAGAAGCTTTAATTTCTTGGACTTTTGTGATGGTTTCTTATTACTCTTTTTGTTTTTACTTTCAACTTTTTATTATTTTTATGGGAGTTAGAAGGTTCTGCTAGCTTTAAATGTTAAGCTTTCTCCGTGTGGCGACAACATTAGAACTGTAGAACCGACAATTTAGTATCAATATTTAGGGATTAATAGTTTTATTTTCTTTACCTAAGTCTTGGTACGTAGAATTATTTGACTATTGTGCGACAAACATAATAAATACTCGCTGATATAATCGAAGGAGCGGAAAATTGATTGACGCTATTATTAATATATAAAAAAATAAAAAAGAGGAGAAGAAGATAAACATAAATTCCAATTAAACGTGAGAATGAAGCAAGACATGATGGAGAAAAGAGCTACTATAACTATGTCGTTGAGAGTCATCATTACTTAATATCTTCGAAAAGGACTCAAAAAAGCTCAGAAAGTGAGAGTAAAGTACCGATTAATTAATTATAAATCACTATTGCGTGTCTTTAAGATGTTTCCCCAAAGCAATCACCTCTGTAACCTCTCCTTTAAATTTAAAAACAAAAAAGGATTTGTTATTTGTTAATGCTAATAGGACATAGTGACCCATGTCTCGTGCACTGTCTGCTACTTACTACTTAGTACTTTATTTTACTACTTGACAATAATTTAATTTTTCGTTATGAATTACACGTGTCAAGTGGAGATCTGCAGAAGCATCGAATAAGAAGCTCCTTTTAAAATCTTTGATATTGAATAAAAATCTGGCAAAAGAGTCGTGCTCACGAGTGGTAGAAAGAAAGGCAATGAGGCATGGACCCAGAATATCAGCTTCATTAATTTTAAACCTAACCCTGAATAATAATACTACAAAATAATACACTAATCATATTAAGAATATTAATAATAATTACTTAATAATTGAGCTGCACGTAGTTGGAGTCGAAGTTTTTGTCTTAACTGAAGACAAGTTTGAGAGGGACAAGTTGATCCCCACTTAAATTTGAAGACATTTCTAAGTGGAAAATTAAGCTGGCCGCGGCTGCTTGACTATGCTCGACCTTATTAGCAAAAACAATGAGATTAGGTGTAGGTTTTCCACTTATTTCTTTCAAATCATAGTAGTTATGAAGTAGTATTGATTGTTAACCCTTTATATACGCTGCTTTTCACGCACACATACGTACAGACAATACATATATATATATATATCATCTTTTGAATTCCTCAATTAAATACAGATTACTTTCGGAGAATGATCATGGAAAGACGATAATGAAATGGGACGTCCATATGAAAAGTGTCAAGTCGAAGTCAAAAATATACAGGGGTTTCCAAGAAAATCGAAAACTAAGTCAGATTGGAAGGTTGAATCAAATCAACTAACAACCAACTTATATTTGGTTAAATATATAACAAAACAAAAACCAAACCGACATATCACTATATTTACTTTTATAATTTGGTTTTTTACGTTTTAGTCTTATTTTCTGTCCCACTAAGTCAAGTAGACTTTTCTTTTCTCAAAGTTAATAGAAAAGAACTGGAGAGCCAATTGGATTAAAAAAGAGAATATTATCTTATTTATAGTTTTTGGCATTTGTTTTTTTAGGGGTGTCAAAAAAATGTGATTAGGCTAATGACTAATGAGTGGGGAGGGAGCAGATAAGTTATCTAAGAATTCGAGACCGGGAAACGAGTAATGCATTATTTAAGGATCAGTAACAACTCGCTAGGGAACCTAATTACCAAATCCATTAAAAGTGAAACTTTATTTCCTCATTTTAAGGCATCAAATAAACTGCTTTTTAATGGCCTATTATCTTCCCTTTTCTTATGATTATTATAGATGCATTGGACCAAAAATATATATTTATCAGAGCAAATTGAATGTCACACTTAACTCCAAAACAGTCTTCTCCTAACAAACACACAAAATAGATACTACTACTTTCTATTAAAAAAATAAGAGCGAAACATTTACAAACTCTACATATCATCTCCAATTCCACCTCTCTCGGCCATAACTTAAAACCTTTAATTATTATAGTAGTAGCAATTATACTATAAACAAAAAAATAGCACAAAAAAGATATTCATACAAATCTCAGTGAATTGAAAATGGACCACGTCAACCCACGTGCATTTACGGTAATTAACCGGAAGGCCGTGAACGGCGCTGGTGACCGGCGGTACAGACTCAGCTCGGGAAACAGTCAAAATCAGCAAGTGGGACCCATAGTTTCGTCAAGTCCCAAAACAGTCGTCGCTTTGCCTTTTCCAGCTTATTACTAGTCCTTTTCTGCCTCCCACCAACATATTTTGAAATTGATCAAGTGTATTTAATTGAACCTTTTTGAATAATAAAAATGAACCGTGGCTGTTTTTTTTCCGCTCAATAAGAGCATGACACGTGACTTTTTAAAGCTGAAAATTAAGTTTTAACGACATATGATCGCAAAGGAAAACAACAAAAAAGAGAGAACTAACAGAATTTTAGAGATTTTTTTTTTTTTTTTTTGTCTAGCTCCGAATGATGCGTGATTTCTACGAGGACATTATGTTCCACTTTGAGAATTCTTTGTTTCCTTTGTCATAAGTTCGCGTATTCCAAGTTGGCAATATTTGAGCAAATACATCTTTGGTGTGATGACTACGTAACCGTAATAAATCACCTATATATATACATCTAAAACCTACATATAAAGAAAAAAATCAGTATTATTAATTTTAATGCATCATGTCATGATAATTTCAGAAAATGAAGCAGGAGGTCATAACAAATGAAATAAGGAGTCGTGCCGTAAAATTTCTTCTGAATATTGCAATGTATATAGGTAGATATGAACAAAATACACAACAACTATGAAGAAGAAAATGGGATGAAAAAAAATATGATGTCCGGATGTGAAGAAGAAGAAGGCTGCCAACATTATCTAGCGTAGCATTCGTTTGATTAGCTAGAATTCAAAGAGTTTATTATGATATAATTGCTCCATTATACTCATTGTTGAGCCGTTACATTCTTCCTTTTGAGTGAAAGAAACCGAAAGAAAGAGAAGGAAGAGATAGGGGTTCCAATAAATGGAATAACTACCAATAATGAGAGAAATATATATCTATTCCAAGATCTTAGGATAGAAAATGAGAAAAAATTCTAAGAAAAATAAGTAGTGATACCAGCCCTAAGAGCATTGACTTGATACAAAAAATATAGAAATAAAAGAAAATCAAAAAAATCCCATAAATACGAAGTATAGAAATTTAAGAAAAATAATTAAAATTACCTTCTGATTAACGAATTGATAGAACAATAAAAAAACACACAATATAAATAGTTCTACTCTCAATAATGACTAAAACCACAATTTTGAAGCCTATCACAATTTTTTTTAAAATCCCCATGATATTTTTCCTATAAATAATAAAACATAACAATTAATGTCAAATATTCAAGATGGCTGAAATACAAAAAGTACATTTTAGCAATATTTGCTATTATTTGTTTGTCGTTCTTCAAAGCTATAGATAAGTCCCAAGAGCTTCAATTGCTTCTCTTCCAGTTAGCAATATTCAGCATGCAAAAAATGAAACATAGAAGCACAGGATTAGAAATCCCCTCAAAAGTACTTTAGTCATTAAAGTTGTGAAACAACTGATCAAAGTATTTCATAGAAGTTTTACTTAGTTTTTTTTTAATCAAATTAAAAAAAAAGATTACAATTAAAATACTACATATAAGCGCAAAAGATTACAATGGAGAAAAGTGAACTGACAAAAAATTTGCATTTGATGTAATCGAGAGAGAGAAAACACATATTATGAGCTTCGTACAATGCACGTTTCTATGTGGAGATCAATTTTCACTTTGAGAGTTTTGTTTTGTTTTTTGAAAACTCGCATCTTCCGAGCTGGTATTATTCGAGCAAATGCATCTTTGTCTAGTGATGACTTCGTAACTTCCAACAAATCATACGTCTAAAACTTACACATAAAAAATCAATAATATTATTTTTAATGAATCATGTCATGATAATTTCATAAAATGAAGTAGGAAGCCGTAACAAATATAACAAAAGAGTCAGGTCGTATAGTCTAAAATTCAATGAGATCATTTGTTATGATGCACCATAATGTTCATTGTTGATCCATTACACTCTTCCTTTGTGTGAAAGAAAGAGAAGAAAGTGTTCAGATAGGTCCTTCAGTTTAAGGGTTTTAGGTTAAGCAGGACTAAAACAGAGTACCTGGAGTGCAAGTTCAGTGATTTAACACATGAGGGGGAGGTCGAAGTGAAGATTTATGCACTAGTCATACCCAAGAGAGAAGGCTTCAAGTATCTTGGGTTCATAACCCATGAAGACTGGAAGATTGACGATGTCGCACACCATATTGAGCTGAAAGTAGGTGAAATAGAGGTTCGCATCCGGGGTATTGGCGAAAGAACGTGTCGCCAAGGCTTAAAGGTTAGTTCCATGAGTGTTGGTTAGACCCACATTGTTATATGGGGTTGAGTGTTAGCCGACAAGAACGCCCAAGTTCGGAAGATGGAGGTGGCGAGATGAGGATGCTCAAATGGATGCGTGGGCATACTAGGAGAGATAAGATTAGACATGAAGTTATACAGCCTAAGATGGGAGTGGCCTCTATGGCGGACAAGATGAGGAAGCGAGGTTGAGATGGTTCGGGTATGGAAGAGAGGTGCGAGGATGCATTAGTGAGTGGGTGCAAGAAGCTACCGTAGCAGTAATAAGAGAGAGTAGAGGTAGGTCGAAGAAGAATTGGGGGGTGATCGACAAGACATGCCGCAGCCTTCACCGACCGAGGACGTGACCTTAAATAGTAAGGTATCGAGGTCGAGGATTAGTAGATGGTTAGTGTGTAGCCGAGTGTTGTCACACGCCGTGGGAGAGGCACTATAACCTTTCTCTCCTTCATTTTGGTTGTATTATTTAGTTATCATATAGTTTCTTATTCTCCAATGTGTATTATTATATCTGTTATTGAACTTGTCATGCATCTTGCTAATTTGCTGTTTTTATTTTTCTTACAATTCCGCGTTGATACATTTCTTTTGAGTCGAGGGTCTATCGGAAACAACCTCTCTACCTCACAAACATAGGAATAAGGTTTCGTACATCCTACTCTCCCAAATTCCACTTATGAGATTACATTGGGCATATGTTATTGTTGTTGGAATCATGTCGTAAAGCTTCTTTGAATTGTTGCACATACATATATCAACAAAATGGACCAAGCAATCATGATGAAGAAAACGGGAAGAAAGGTAGGATATCTGAATGTAAAGAGGAAGAGGGTTGCCAACATTATTTAGCGTAGCAATTGTTTCATTAGCTAAAATTCAATGAGATTACTTGTAATGGTATAATTGCACCATAATGTTGATTGTTGAGCAGTTACACTCTTCCTTTTGTGTGATATAAACTGAAAGAAAGAGAAAAAAAAGGTAGGGGTTTCCGATAAATGAAATAAATGCCAATAATGTGGGAACAGATATTAATTCTTTTTTCGGAGGTTTTTAGGATAGAAAATAAGAAGAAAAAAATCAAAATTATAAGAAAAAAAGATAAATAGTTATTAATGCAACAAGCCACATCACCTTATTTTCAACTTCTTAAATATATATAGATCTCTCTCTCTCCTCACGTTAAAATATATAACAAAATAATAGCATTTAAAAATTCAAATATGAATTTTATAAATACAAAAATCAGTTGCTCCTCAAATTGTTTATTTGACCATAGACTAGTGGGTGACATACCAAGGTCTTACATGATTTAAAATTCTCCGAGTTGTAACTCTCTCTTTGACCTATATAGATGTGTCCACCTATGTATTGCCATCACTATTACATTGTCTCTATAAAATGTATGGTATTGCGATATACACGAAGTAAAAGGATTGTGAAATATGTAACCCGCACACTTGTTTTCTGAAGTAATTGGTAGAAAAAATTTACTCTAGGCTATATGCATTATGTTCATCGTTGCTTAATTAAATTAGATCTCGAAGTATGTGACTCGAAGAATTCTTCCATCTTTCAGAAAACAATTGGCTGATGTAAGTGGAAAGATTCTTAAGAACACAAATTGGTTAGATGGACCTAGTTTTCTTGTTAAGACATTTCTTCTGTTGGAAAATATATACCGAGAACACAAGAAATATATGAAGATGGGACACCATGACATTATTGCAACAGGAAACAACTAGAAAATCGGTTTCTACTTTCTTTAACTCTATTATTATTTATTTATGAATTTCTACCTTTTTATGTTTTTTATGAAACACCATTGATAGAAGTGTTAGGGTAGATAACTTGCTTTGTGATGATCTTGAAATGCTTGCTAGTTTTAGGAATAACATTTTCTTATGTGATCATTGTGATTAGTTATTCTTGCCTAAAAATCATCTATGAGAAGTTTATTTTCAAGTGGTGAGATGATATGAAGTTGTTTACCCTAAAAAGAGATCATTAAAGTGGTTTAAAGGATACGTGATTTGACTTTGTTATAAGCAGTGAGAATAAGCTAATTAGAATGATATAATAGGTGAATTGATTGACTAAAATAAATTAAATATAAAGCAATTGAGCCTAGGCTTGAATGATCCTGGAAGCAAATCTTTTGATAGGTTTCCTCTGGTTGAACTGTAAAGCACTTAAACTTTCTAAGAACAAGTATATAAATCAGGAGCAAAAGAGCGATTTAAAAGAATAAATGTGAACAATAAAGCTTGTAAGAATAGTGTGTCAACAGTGTTATTCGATTATGCTTCTTTTGGGCTGTTAAGCTCCTTTTATAGTACAAATACATGGACCCTTTGATTAAATATAATGAATAATAATGAGCAATTGATATTGCCTTTAATACTGAATCGTATGTTTGCTTCAGATCCCACTACTAAAAAAAGGGGAAAACCGACGACGAAACCGACGGACCGCATCGGTTTTTTTAATGAAACCGACGGAAACCGACCTTTTACGGTCCGTCGTTTTCATAGCCTCGCTTTTGGAAACCGACGGACCACGCCGGGTTTTTTTTCGACGGGATCGCGTTTGCTACGTGGTCCGTCGAGTTTTATCCAATAATTTTAAAAAATTAAAAAAACCGGCGACCGAGTCGGTTTTTAATTTCGATTTTTGATCTTATATAAAAATAATATATATACATTTAAATGTTTTTATTTTAAATAAAAAACCGACACGTTGCGTTGGTTTTTTCATAAAATTTAAGAATTAATTTCCGTAAAACCGACGACCGAGTTGGTTTTCCGGAAAATTTGCAAAATTAATTTCCGGAAAACCGACGGACCGAGTTTTCGGAAAAATTTCCCGCATGCAATTCATGCATTTTTTCTGCGACCACACACACGCACGAAACCGGTACCAAAAAGTCTGCTCAAAACTAGCATTAAAATGCTCCAAATCAATTCTAAAAGAGCTACAACATAAAATCACCCTAAGCAATAATAAAACACATCAAACACTATCTAAACACATAAAATACGATCCAAATAGACCTTCAAAGTTAGAAATATTTAAATATCCAACCAAAAGTACCATTAACTAGTTTTAACATAAGTCCATTATTAAATCCAAACTAGTTCTAAATGCTTGTTTCATTTTCCTGAATTGGTGATCCATAGGCAAGAATTGACGATGACAATCAAACCATGAATTTTGTGGCCATGTTTTAAAGTGAAAGCTTTACTAGTGTGAAGTGTCATTGCATGTGTGATAAACCCATCAACACCTTCAAAAAATTCATCATGTACACCCACACGATTACTATTATTCATATTATACATCCACATACGATCCATCTAAAAATATACCCCCAAATTATTGAGGTTATAGAAATATATTATAACTTAAGAATTCTAACTTAAAATATAACTTAAGGAAACACAATCCCAACCACATGTAACTTTGAATTCTCAATAACAATTCTAACTTTAATAATTTATAAATTCTAACTTTAATATAATTTTGAAAAGCACAATCCCAACCAATTCTAACTTTGAATTCTCAATAACAATTCTAACTTTAATAACTTATGGATTCTAACTTTAATTCTAAAAATTGAAAAGTAAATCTAGTCAAATAAAGTCTACATTTTAGTTTTGAGGTTATAGAAATACTAGTAGATTTGCGCGCTTCACGCGATTATAAAATATTTTTTCTTGAAATGATTTTTAGATGGAATTTTGGATATTAAGCATAACAAAATTTTGACTTACATATGCTTTATTTAACTCTCCATTTTCTTAAAAAAATGTACAGTTTTATGTGTTTAAATATTTTTTTAAGAAATCTCATTTTGAGATCTCTAGTTGTGAATTTATTATTGATGTTTTGTTGTTTTGAAAAAAGAAATAATATTGCTTAAATTTTCTTACATAACGTTTGGAACTCCATCTTTATTTTATAAACACATTTTGTTTTCTTAGGCAATTACCTTTATTATTTTTTATGTGGGTACAAGTAGGTGTAAATATTTGATTTCCTCACTTAAAAGATAGTTGAAAATTAGTACTTTAACAACTTTTTCCTATTTTAACATGTCACGGAAAGTAAAAAGGGTGAGAAAACTAAAAAAACAAAGTCTACTACAACTTCATTAAAGCGATTTCCAACTTGTACACTATTGGACCTCATAGGACTTGAAAATAAGTATATTTCTTTTTTCATTCGACCTCGACTATCATGTGTAGCTAGCAAATTTTTTTTTAATATTGTTGTTCATTTATTATCTTTTGTTGTTCTTTTCTAGTTGCCTTGTTTTTCTTCGTAATTTTGTTTTCAACTTCTTTCTTCTTTCTCCTCTAAACTTGGCACATATATCTTGAAAGCTTGACTAAAATCATTGCTCTAGCAACCACTAAAACGTTAGCAAAATTAATTTTCCTTGAAAAATCGCACATAATATAAAACACCACTTCTAATACACGAATATCTAAAAAAATCATCTTTACCAATTACAATTTTTCACCAGTTTCTTGCATATAAAACACACTAATTATAAAATAAAGGCATCACGACTCAAAGTTCAACGGAAAGGAAAAAGAGAGTATAATATGATCAGCTTATGGATAATGAAAATTTTGCGAGACTTCGATTTGTTTATCATTTGTAAAATTATATTATGATTTATATGTAATAATACTAAGCACATACCCAAATGTATTTGAGCGTTGCCGCATCTTCACGCTTCTCCCTTCACCGCCATCATTTCGCCACCTTCGTAGCTATGTCATAATTTTTTTGGTGTTAAGGCCGTTGTCAAATCTCATTCTCATGAGTGTAATTTTGGTATCTCCTATGGCCGGCACGTGTGACCATTTTTCAAAATTTATAACCACAAAGAGATCTCCCATAATTCTAACGGGAACATGAGAGAACGTGTACTATTCCATTTTCACTTACTTTTTTTCAAAGGGAGGGGAGAGGGCATTATATATACCTTTATTTACTTCCTCTATATAACATTCAATGTAATGGTGGAAACTGAAATTGACAATTGGATGGAACCATAAGATGAGTGTAGTCTGTCATTAAAACAAAAATTAATGATTGAATAAGAGAAAATGAAAAAGAAGCAAGAAAGGGAGACGAAATCCAAACGGTGTGTGACAACAAAAGATAAAGTTTGATCTAATAGACAATTAATGTACCTCACCTTTTGGATAGTGAAAAGGCACCATAAGTTTTACGGAGATAAACGGTTTGAATCCGAAAAGGCACCAATATTTTAAAAGAGTAATTTTTGTGAGTGAGAAAATTGAGAAAACTAAAAAAAATGAGAAAAAAGATAAATAGCACTCGTTTTAGAGAGTGCCACATCGTCTAAGTTTTCTCTTTTATTATATATATAGATTATAACTTAATAATTCTAACATAACTTAATAATTCTAACTTTGAAAAGCACAATTCCAACCAATTCTAAAAATTGAAAAGTAAATCTAGAGAAATAAAATCTACATTTTAGTATTGAGGTTATAGAAATACTATAACTTAACAATTCTAACTTTGAAAAGCACAATCTCAACCAATTCTAATTGAATGATCAATAACAATTCTAATAACTTATGGAATTCTAACAAAAAGCACAATCCAACAAAAACAAAAAAAAACTAGTCAAATAATTAAAGTATAGATTTTTGCACATATTCAACATCAATAATATTACAAAGAATGATAACTAAGCTAACACAAATACATTGACAAAGAACATGAAATATAGCACAATCTCAAGCCAAAAATAAAAATAAAAATGACAACTAAACTAGTCAAATAAAGTTTACATTTTTTTCACAAATTCAACATTAATAACATTGCAAATGATGTTTAACAAAGCTAAATAGATTAGCATTAGGCCTAAAATCTACAAATAAAACTAAAATTGAAAGAATCTCTTAAAAGCCCTAATTTAAGAGAAATTGACCTCAATTAATTAACTTCAAAACGGGCCGGGGGGGGGGGGACCCGGCAGGGGGGGCCGGGTCCTTTGGGAAAAAGGGCGGCCCGGGGGAAAGGGGGGGGGGCGGGTAAATAGGGGGGAGGGGAAAGGGAGTTTAATTAAAAGGAGAAGAAAGGGTATGAAAACTGTCCGGGAAAGTTTTTTAAAAAAAATCGACGGGGCAAAACCCCACCCCCGTCCTCGGTTTTCCTGGACGGGCCCAGTTGACCCAAAAAAAAAATTTTAAAAAAAAAAAGAAAACCAACCCGTTCGGGTTTCCCAAAAAAAAAAAATTTTTTATTATTTTTTTAAAAAAAAAAATTGAATTGCATATTATTTAAAAAAATTTTTAAAAAAAAAACCGAACTCGTCCGTTTTGCTTTTTTTATTAATTATTTTTTTTTAATAAAAAAACCCAGCGGGACGTCGTTTTTTTTTTTTTTTATATATATTTTCTTTTGCCAAAAAACGACGGCCCCTCGATTTTCTAATTAAAATAATTTTAAAAAAAATTTAAAAGTAAAAAAACCCACGCAGGGGGTTTTCCTGTTGGCTTTTTAAACCAACGCAAGGGATCGGTTTTTTGTCCGTCTTTTTGGGATTTTTTTTTATTGTCCCCCGGGGCCCTAAATTTTCCACTATTAATTATCCTGTGACTTTCCCCTTTTAATCGAATCCGGGGCAACCGGGGGTTTTTATTTTTTAAAAAGCCGAACCGAAAAAGTTTATCTTCCTCCGCCACGTGTCCTAAAAACCCGGGCACATGCCGGCTATATTTTGCCATGTATATAGAAGTATTTTTTTTTTATAAGGATCATATCTATACTTGAAAGTTGTTATAAGAATCTCGAGATTTTAGAAATGAGTTAGTGAATTGAGTTTTTCTATACGTGAAATAAAAAAAACACTTGATATGCTCAAAGTGTGGGGGGGGTTTGGAGTGACTACAAGACAATATTAAAAGAGTATGATCTAACGTAATCAAGAACTTAGATATAATAAAATTTGGGTATTGACAAAATAAGAGTGATTATTTTGTGCTAGTTTGTATAGATGTTGATGATATGTTAATTGTAATCAATAACATAATAGAAACGAAGAGGTTTCTATCTTCCAAATTCGAAAAGAAGGATCTTGACAAGTTGATACTATATTGTGTATCAAGTTTAAGAAATAGTGGGGTTAGTATTGAGTCAATCTCATAAATTGAGAAAGTGCTAAATAAATGTATTTGTCACTTAAACATGAAAGAGATTATACCCCTATTTGATCCACGATCGAGTTAACTATGAATGATGGATTGCGATTTACATTGTCTAGAAGGCAAACTGCCAAGTTTTCGGTTTTTGAGAAAGATAATTATACATGTGAGTCTTCAATACAAAAAAAAAATTACTATTTTATAAGGATATATCGGTGCAATTTGAATATCGATTATGTGAGAACAAAATTACCACGTGTTTCGTTGTTTACCTAAAAAAACAAACTTGCTTTTAGTAGAAGCAAGCAAAGGAGTTAAGTGATTGGGGAAATTTTTTTTTAATGGGAATTCATTGATTTCAAAAAAATGTGAGCTCAATTTTGGGGATGGGTCAAACCCTCTAATTCGAGCATATGAATATATTTTTAAAAAATCTGTGTCTTTGACATGATTACGTGAGAACATTAATTCAAGATGGAATAAGCCCTCTCACAATTATGAAGTTAAAGATCCTTTCGTTATACCCCTTTTTAACCCGGGCTAAATTGGGGTACGAAAGGGAGATTCCCTTTTGCTTTTTTTAAAGGGGTGGGAAACCTAATTGTTTTTAAAGGGGGAATTGGGGGCACCTAAACATTAACTAAGGTTGAAGCTAACTAAACCTGGGGTTAAAAATCCGAACCCGGTTGTGATTCTAGGTAAGGGTTCTAATTATCCTAAAAGGGAAGGGGTTTGGCACCCTGGGGGGATGCTTTTTCCTTCCAAACCAAACCCCTGGGTTAATTGATTAAGATTAAATAGGATGCTTAAATTTAAGAAAATAGTTTACGAATTACACTAAATTTTAAAAGGAAAATAATATTAGCTAAAATAAATTTTGAAGAAAATAATAATTTATAAAAAAAAAGGAATTTAGAGACTAATAAGACTTATAAAGAATTATTATGATTTTAAAGGAAGAATATAATAATATTTCATAAATCCCGCTAAGACTATAAAATGCTATTTAAAATAAAGTTTGTACCCAAATATATTAATTTTGATAAAAGGAAATTTCGATGCCAAATAAAATTTATAAATATGCAAAAGGTTTTGAATAATAATGCCCTTTAGACTAAAGTTTGCCGAATCCCCCCCGGCTTGCACAAAATAGAAACCTGGGAAAAAGCGCGAGTTTAAGAACAAAATTATATGAATATAATGATATAGAAAATCTGGGTTTATTTTATAAATAGAATGCAAAAGATGATGAGTTTTTTTTTTACTAATTTATTTAACTATTTTTCCTTAAAATATGTATAATTGGATGAATCTTGAAAACAATGTTTATAAAATATACTTAAGTTTTATTTGCATATTAGTGACGTTTTAAAATTTTTTAAAGATAGAAAAAAGTTTTCCCTTAACTCAAAATATATGGTCATACTTTTTTGTAAATCAATTATTCCGCATAAAATAAATATTAGTCATGATGAGTAGTTTTAGCAAAAAAAGAAAAGAATAAAACTTATAGAAATTAATTGCTATTTTTAAAAATTAATTTTACCCCGACTAAACTAAACCTCACTAAATTGCTAAGACAAAAATCTAAGCTAAAAAAAATAAAAAAAAAAAAAAAGATAAGGGGGTTAGTGGCATAATACAAGTTATATGCATAAATAAAATAAAAAAGGGGCAAATAATGCTAAATGGGTTCAACCCATTTTGGGCCCCTTAACTTTTTGCCATTTGGGCCGGCCCAAAGAATTTTATATTTTTTAAAAACCTTTTTTCCAACGGTTGGGCCCGGCCAATTTTATTTCCATTTTTTTTTTTCCCCGGGGGTAAAAAAGGGAAAGGGAAGGGATTGCGTTGGGCTTTTAGCCCAAGGAACGGGAGGAACGAGTCCAAAACTGGGATGCGGTAGTCATGAAAAAAAAAAAGAAAATAAAGGATTAGTATCTAATCAATGAAAAGTCAAAATATATAAAATATAAATTAAAAGAAATCAAGAAAATTATGTATATCCGTGTATATCGAAGTATACCTAGTATACAAAATTCATAGGGATGTTCTCCTAAGATATACTAGTCATATACATATACATACATAATCAAATATGACCCTATGAAAAGCATATAAAATCTTAAACCAATGCCCAAAAAAAAAAAAAAAAACATACTTTGGGAAAAGGTCCCAGGGGGAAAAATTTTGCGGCCCCTAAATCACCTTATTCGGTCTTAAACATTAATATCATACCCTATTTACCCTCAAAGGACCATAAATATATCAAGAAAAATCTTTTTAAAGGAATCCCCCTAGCCTGGGATAGGCGGTTACGGGGTGAGTTTAATGATTTTTTTAAGAAAGCCATCTTTGAGCAATTGGGGAAATCTAATGAACTTGATAAAGGTTAAATTGATATCCCATTTAATTAGGGTTTGTAACAATAAGGGAGGAACAATGGGGACTAACTTAAACTAAAGCGCATCAACTAAACATGTAAAAAGGGGGGAAATTTTTTTAAACATAATTGATGCTCCGGCACTAGGATAACAATTGAAGCTCAAACTATAAGCATATAAATATGATACATAATTTAATGGTGATTTAATCCCTAGACTTTTGGGTTTTTACGGGCAGTTTTTTAAAGGGAAAAAATCTTTCCCTACGAAAGGGGAAAAAAGATTAAAAGATTGCTAAGCCCAAAAAAGAATTTCCCGGGTTTTTTTACTTTTGTTTGTATAAAACATGCCTTTAAACCCAATCCTCATTTTAAATTAGCACGAACTCAAAATTCAAACACAAAAACAAAAACCTGATTTCGGGGTTGGGCCCGCCCAAACTAAAACATATGGATCCTTCAAAGACAAACCAACCTTTAAAAATCAAACCCTTAAATTTTTAAAAAGGGCATCAAAGTATTTTTGGGTTTCTTTTTTTAAAATTTTTTTGGGGTTTAAAAAATTCCCCAATAGCTTCCAAACACCAGGAAAATTAACACCCCAACATTTGGACCCCAAATTAACCAAAATTTGGGGATTATTTTTTGAATACATCCCCAAACCTAGGGCCCAAGAACTTTTTCTTTTAAAAACTAAGCAGGGCCTAAAGGCCCGATGCCCAACCAAAAGTTCTTAAAACACATATATGCTGGTTTTGACATGGATCCTCAAAATCCTTAGAAAAATTTTAAAATAAGGGGATTTGTACCATAATTACTACCAGGGGGAAAGCAAGTGGGGGAAAAAGGCAAAATATCAAAATCACGTTAAACCCAACACTTATTAATCCAAAAGGGGGTTTTTAACTTTAATTAATTTCTTTGTTGA
>NW_026717017.1:0-15787 GCF_029784015.1 Lycium ferocissimum | reverse complement strand
ATACTTGGTACATTATTTGTACCGACGTCCCTTCTTGTGGACGCCGCGTTCATGCCGCGTTGTGCTCACAGGCAGGCGGATTTGATCGTTAGGGAGCTTTACCTGTACCCGTGCTTACGCGCTCCGCTTGTTCGGGCCTCACCCCGTGGTACTCTTTTGTGTATATATGTTCGGGTTCGACGCATTCTTACTCTTCCTATGTATATGTATACTATGTTAGAGGCTCGTAGGATAAATATCACGTAGATGTTTGGGGTTCGAGTGTCCTTGTCGTTGTATAACGTATTGTTCAAGCTTGTTAATCTATGTATATCATTATGTTACTAATGTATATGTCAAAAAAAAATGGTGCGATTCATACGGCCCACTTAGTAATAAAGGTAATATGATAGACAAGGGGTGTCCCAGACAAGTATCGGCGCTCGTCGCGCCCCTAGTTGGGGCGTGACGAAGTGGTATCGCAGCAAGCTCGGTCCTGGGGTTTGTCTACGAGCCGTGTCCGGAGTCTTGTTTATGGGTGTGTAGCGCGCCACACTTATAAACAAGAGGCTTGTGGCATTTAGGAAATATGACCTTCTGTATCCCAAGATCGTGCGATAGAGCTATGCTACCAGGTTTCCATATCCCTTTCCCCGACCCTATGTTATGGTTTCGGTAATGCCGCCGAAGAAGAAAGCTGGGCACGGCTGTATGGCGAGACAGCGGGGTAAGGCGAGGTTGACCTGAGCTAGAAGAAGGAGAATCTCATAATGAAGCTCCCCACGTACCGAGAGCCGAAAGAGTTCCCAGCTCCGGCCCCGCACTCCTCCGGCCCACCGCCCGGCGGCTCCGGGTCGGCGGATGGCGGAGGCCATCCAATTATTGACCCAAGCTAGTTGCCGCACGGGCTCGCCGGCAAGATACGGACCCGGGAGACGGGCGAAGTGCCGGGGCCCGTGATTTCATTGCCGCTTCGACCTCCCGGAGTTTATGGGGTAAAACCAGAGGAAGACCCGCAGAATTTCATAGACGAGACGCTGAGGACACTGAGGATTATACATGCTTCAGATACAGAGTCAGTGGAATTGGCGTCATACAGGTTGCGGGATGTAGCGGTTTTGTGGTATACTAGTTGGATATCTTCGAGGGGAGCAAATGCTCCTCCCCCGGTTTGGCAAGAGTTTACGGAGGCATTTTTACGAGACTTCCTACCACCGGAGGTTCGACGAGCTCGGGCTGAGATGTTCTTAAATCTTAAACAGGGAAGTATGAGTGTTCGAGAATACAGCCTTCGTTTTAACTCGTTAGCTAGGTATGCCCGGCCCACCCATGATAGCGATAGGAGACCACGTATACCGGTTTGTGAGTGGGTTGGGGCCACATAATCAAGGAGTGTTTGACGGCTTCACTCCCGGGATGGGATGACTATTACCCGTATCCGGGCCCACGCCCAAACCCCCGGAGGAACAAGATATCGATCGGAGGGGAACGATATCCGCACGGAATTCCGGGAAAAGGGAGTAGATCTTAGGGACCGAAGCGAATATAGAGGGGGGGCACGGAGCAATGCGGGCATGCGGCCAATCGGTGGCCGCCCCCACCTCGATTTGTGGATAGGGGATTTGACCGCTTTGCTTATTCGGGACAGGATCAGGGTACTAGAGCTTGGTCCCGACCGAGCCGAATCCGACGAGAACGGGCAACCCCCACTACGGTGTGCTCGGTGTGGCGGACCACACTGCAGCGTGTTACCGCGAGACCCGGGTGCATGTTATGCCTCGCGGACGGATGGACCATTTGATGCGAGATTGTCCGCTAAGGAATGAAGGAAGAGAGCGCAGCCTCCGCCGGTCGGCGCACAGGGTTCGTCACCGTGCGCGCTCCCGGCGGACCTCCCGTACTCCCCCGCGCGCGTCGTGGTCGAGGCAGGGGAGGGGCATCCGCCCGGGCCCTCCACACCGCATATATGCATTGGCGGGACGACAGGATCCCGAACCCTCCCCAGATGCTGCTACAGGTATCTTATCAGCATTTTTCTATTACATGTATACGTTAAATTGACCCCGACTCGTTCCATATTATGTGATATGAGCGGTACGAGGGAGTGGAAGCGAAATTACTAACGCTAAGACGCTGAAATGCATTAAAGTTTCAAGGTTAAGCGTGCTAGGGTGAGAGTAATTTCACGATGGGTGACCCCCCGGGAAATATCTTTGAAAATCCCATAAATGTGTGGGACGAGAGATGAATGTAAAATTAGGTAGCCCAGTGTAAATTAGAGTGTGTGGAGTGGTTATAAATCCTATAAAAGTCATGTAGGCGGAGACGGACTAAACTAGCAGAAGGGGCGGACATGTTGGACCTAAAATGGACTATGACGATTCAAGGACCAACAAGAGGGACTTGTTAACGCAGAGCCAGCGTTCGGAGTTACATCAATTGACCTATGACTTGAAGGCAACCTAAGTTCTTAGAATGGATATGTTGAGCGATATGTGAGATATCTACAAAGGAGACCTCCCCAAATATTATAATGCACCATAGGTCGGTTTAACATTCGAGGACGAATGTTCTAAAGGGGGGAGGATGTTATATCCCGCATTTATGCAATCGGATAATTCAAGACAATTGCGGGAAGACCACAAGTAAGGCCACATTTCACCTTGCTTGGCATATGAGTTGCTTATGAAAAATTTAGAAGAGGAATTAATGAGAAGGTCAAGGGCATAAAGGGAAATTCGCAATATGACTCGTGGAATGTGGAAGAAGACGAAGGGCAAATTTGGAAATTGGAAAATAATGGGTTATATGAATTACAAGAACTAGCCCAAAATATCATTGGGCTTGAAATTTTTTTAGCAAAAAGAGAGGCCCAACCGGCCATGCAAGTGGCTAGGCCCATTTGGAATTAAAATTTGGTCAATAAAAGGATGACTAAGTCATCCATATCACAACAAGTTCTAGAGATTTCAAGAGAAGAAGAACAAGAGAAAGAAGAGAGAAAAGCTTAAGGCCTTTCGGCCATGGTAAAATTTCCAAGGAAAAATTGATAAAAATTCTTCAAAAATCATTTCCTACTAAGTAAAGGGTGCACAACAAGGTGGAGTTGTTGGAACAAGAAAGGTTCAAAATCATACAAGTTGCCAAGAGTTAGGTGTCACACCCCGATCTTACTAGGGTGTGATGGGCACCCGACCCCATACTCGGAGCCGAGCGAACCCGCTAACTCTTATTACACATATGAACTACACCGTTGTTTTTTTTTTTTGACTAGCATTAACATAAATAGCACAATCATGGACATAGGCTAATAAACTTTACTATCATACTATACAAATACTTGGGACAATCGAAGTACAAGATAGCTACGTACATATCCGTTCTACGAGCCTCTAAACATAGTATACATATACATAGGAAGGGCCGGGTACTGCCGGGCCCGAATGTGTACACAAAAGTAGTACCAAGGAACTGGGCTCCGAAACAACTGGAGCGCTGCAAAATGCTGCTGAGAGAACTCCTAGGGATCAACTCCGGCTATCTGCTGACCTGCGCGGCATGAAACGCAGCGCCCACATGAAGGGGCGTCAGTACGAATAGTGTACCGAGTATGTAAGACATGGAAAATAACATAAACAAGAGCATAGATCATAAATAGAAACATCATGAGGTCACGGAGTTATACTGAGATAAGAAAATAACCTGTGCATAGGAACACCCTTTTCAGGCCGGAGATCATGCATGCTTGTTGTCTTTTTGAAAACAAAACATTTCTTTTCATAGGCATAGAAAATAGAGTTTATGTCATATCATAGTATCATAGCATAGCATAGTATACCATAGTATCATAGCATAGCATAGTAAATCATAGCACCGAACAGTGTCGGCTCGCCCACATAGTATAATTCCCGCGTCCGGGCATCCCGCGTCCGGATGATATCAAGTCAAGTACGGATACATGCACCGTGAGTAACCCAGCGCTCATAGCGCTCTGCCCTTTTTCCCAGTTTTCCCCAAATACATTTTTATACATATATATATATATATCATAGCATGCAGGGGAGCCCAAGAAAATCGTGTATCCATCGGGGTGACGTAAGGTCGGAACCCCCCGATCGCTTTATGGAGTAATCATGGTCGCTTTGTCTCACCTTGAAGGGACGATAATCATAAGGCGAGACTATCAACATAGAACTTGTCATAGCATATCGGGTTATAGGCATAGCATAGCTGACATCATAGAATCATAGGTATCATAGAATCATAGTATTCATAGGATCATAGCATTCATAGGATCACGGTCTTCATAGGATCGTAGTCGTCATGGGATCATAGTATCCATAGGATCACGGTCTTCATAGGATCGTAGTCGTCGTCTTAGTCATTAAGGCTTGCAATATTGTAAAACTTAGTTTTTGGAGAAAAACGAATATTTTGGAAAACATTTGTAAACTTTTTAAGAAGGAAAATCATGTTTTGGAATCGAGGGATTAGTTAAAACAACTATGATTTAGTAGTTAAAATAATAACCAAAAACTTTTCTTAACTATAGAATGAAAATAAGTCAATGGGGACAATAGGAAAGAATTCGGGAATAGTGGGCCCTCCTCGAGTCAAATGAGGCGGCATATCAAATTTACGTATATTACAATTCATGGCGTCACTTGGGAGGGTCTTAGGGCGATCGAGTCCTATTTGTGCAAGTTCTGGATGTCCAAGAAGTTTTTCCAATATTTTATGCAAGTTCTAATTCAATTCTACTGAATGAATAGTAACTATTTTCAATCTTAGATTCCGAGAAAAGGAATGGTCTCCGGGACACGTAGTCGACTTAGTACGTCTAAGACATGCCATAGAAAGAAGGGTGACGCCTTACATACCTCGTTTCGCTCCTTATGGCACTCCAAATTCAAGCTCCAACTTCGCCAAAATCTACAAATTGGTCATGTTTACCAAATGTTAGTTCAAGTGTCTAGAAGTAGAATCTCAAAGTGACACTTGTCTACCGGAATTTCGGCAAAGACTTCCTCCGTAAATACGTCATTCCCCAAGAATCATCTTAGCCAATTCTCATCAACAACAATCCGGGAATTCAACCCGCCAAACTAGCAATCATAATATCACAACCATATTAACAATTTCCAATTTCAATCCAAGATGCATTCTAACAACTTAACCAATATACTACTTTCATCAAGACCTTCCAACTCCAATGAAAACAATAACAAACTAATAATTCATATACCAACGATACCATACAAGTCTCATTATCTTCCATGCATGCAAGAACATTATATTCCATTTACATAAACTCTACACCAAGTCTCCAATTACCACAATTTCTCTAATATCCTTAAGCTTCTATTAGCAACATAAACTCACACAATAACGATTAAAACATTGAATAAAATCAATTCATTCTCTTCCATAATGCACCACAACCATACGGCCATACCATCATACACACAACACACGGCCAACACCATGCATATACAACTACAACTTCTCCAAAATCATTCAATTTCCATTATCAACATAGTATTGACAATAATAACAACCAAACACTAGATAGTATAATTAAAACATGATTTCTACACACACCCACATACACCACACCTCACGGCCACCCCCTATCTACTTGCTCTTCATGAATTTCATCCATTTTCATGCACTACAACATCCACAAATATCCATAACATACAAAGAAGGATGAATTCTTACCTTGTTCTTCAATTCTTCACTTGGCTAGAACTTGGCAACTTGTATGATTGTGAGTTCTTCTTGCTTCAACAACAACTCCACCTTGTTAAGGACCTTCTACTTAGTAGGGAGTGATTTTTGGAGGAATTTTTCTCAACTTTTCTTGGAATTTTTCCCTTGGCCGAATTGGCCTTCAAGTCTTGCTCCTTCTCCTCTTTTCTTTTGTTCTTGAATTTTCTAGTAACTTAGGGAATAAGGATGACTTAGCCATCTCTTATAATTATAAATTAAGCCCCTCATGGGCTTGGATCCATGCCCTATGGCCGGTTGGGCCTCACTTTTGTTTCCAAAAATTAATCCAAGCCCAATTGTATTTCATGACAAGCAATAATTCATAAAGTCGTTTCCAAAAATTCCGACTTTACCCCTAGACTCTCTTAATAATTCCGCTTCTAAATGCTTCATAAACCATTCATATACTTAACAAAATAAAAATAGGGCCTTGCTTGTTGTCCTCCCGCAATTGTCTTAAATTATCCGAACGCACAAAATGCGGGATATAACATTAGGCAAGTGAGAAGTCGAAGAAGAAAGGTAAATCCTAATCTTGTTCTATGTGTTATACATGGTTTATATGTGTTATAGTATGCTAAAATGGATGAAATTCATGAAAGAGAGGAATATGGCATGTGGCCGTGTATATATATGTATGTGTAGGAATCATATTTCAATTATCTTGTTTAGTGTTTGGTTGTTATTGTTGTGGATGATATGTGAAGAAAATGGACGTTGAATGAATTTTGAGAAGTGTGTAGTATGTATGTTGGTGTTGGCCGTGAGGTTATGGTGGAGGATGGAAGAGAATGAGTCAATTTTATTTAGTATTTTGCTTGTTGTTATATTGTGGATTCTATGTTGCTAATGAATGTCTAGGAACCTTAGTGAAGTTGTAGTAGTGAAGACTTGTTTTAGAAGTTATATGGATGGAATGTAATGTCTTGTATGCATGAAAGATGATATGATTAGTATGATGTTGTTGGAATATAGCTTATGAGGTTGTTATTGTTTTCATTAAAGTTAGAAAGTTTTTGGAAGAAGTAGTAAGTTGATTGAGTATGGAAGTTGTTGGTATTGTTGTTGTTGGAATTGTGGTTGATTGTTTGGCCGGGTTTGAATTCCCGGATTGTGTTTGATGAGAATTTGACTAAATTAAATGTTGAGGATGGTATATTTACAGAGGAAGCGCTGCCGAAATTTCGGTAGCCAAGTGGTTCCTTAAGATTCTAACTTTAAGTATGCTAATGAGAGTTTTGGTAAACATGACCAATTCGCAGATTTTGACGAGATTGCAACGGGAATTGCAAGTAGCAAAAGGAGCGAAAAGAGGTATGTAAGGCTTCACCCTTCTTTCTATGGCATGTCTTAGACGTACTAAGTCGACTACGAGCCTCGGGACCAATCCTTTTCTCGGAATCCAAGGTTGAAATTCGCTACTATTCATTCAAGAGAATTGAACTAGAAATTGCGCCAATTGTTGGAAAAGTCCCTAGACATCTAGAACTTACACAAATAGGACCCGATTACTCTAAGATCCTCATAAGTGACGCCATGAATTATAGAATACGTAAATTCGATACGCCGCCTCAATTGGCCCGAGGTGGGCCCCTTTGTTCCCGGATTTTCTTTATTGTTTTATTTGACTCATTGTGAAGTAGAATCTAAAGAAAACTTTTGGGTTATCATCTCGACTATTAAGAGATAGTTGTTTTAACTAGTCCATCGATTCCAAGGCTTGTTTTCCCTTCTAGAAATTTGTAAATGTTTTCGAAAATATTTACTTTTCTCCAAATTAAATTTGTACACCTTTGAAAGTCTTTACAACTAAAATGACGACTATGATTCTAGGGTGGAAATGATGATGCTGAAGATGAGGAAATGTCTATGACACTACATAACATGACATGATATAATATAATATGATATATGTATATATACATGGGGACATGGGGGAAGGGACATATGGGAAATGGGAAGGGAACCATGTTTCATTGCCACCTGTCACCGGCTTATCATCCCGACGCGGGATGCCCGGACGCGGATATATGGGCGAGCCGATATATTCGGTGCTATGTGGGCGAGCCGACGCTGTTCGGTGCTATGCTATGCCATGATATGCTATGATACGCTATGCTATGCCATGATATGCTATGATACGCTATGCTATGCCATGATATGCTATGATACGCTATGCTATGCCATGATATGCTATGATACGCTATGCTATGCCATGATATGCTATGATACGCTATGCTATGCCATGATATGCTATGATACGCTATGCTATGTGTTACACCTCGAAAAATTTCCCGTTGGTACGCAAGTGGACGAACTAGTGATGAGAGCGAGGAGTGCGAGTGTATAATGTTTCATGGGCAATGTATGTAAATGGATGGGAATGAATAGAATAAAAAGTCTAGAAATGTGAAAAGTTGAAAGTTGGCAAAACGCCGCAGTCGTGAAGTCCAAATACGGACCGTAAAATGGAATACGGTCCGTAAATAGCCGTGTCATAAAATGGCATGCAAAGGTTTCAACTTTCTCGCCGTGAGAAATGGTTAAATACGACCTCGTGGATGGACCGTAAAGTGAAATACGCCCGTAAACCATGGTCGTAAATCACCATGCATGCTACCAAAGTTTCGGTTCTCGCTTAAGGTTAAAGACGACCACGAGGGACGGTCCGTAAAGTGGAATACGGATCGTAAACCTCCATGGACGACCACCTCACCTCAAAGACAGCATTCCCAATTCATTAAATATGAGGACCAAGACTTATTTTATTTCATTTCTACACTACACCACTTCTCTCTAGAATCTCTCTCTACATTTATTACACAAGTTTTCAAGGATATTTGAGGATCAACAAGATTAAATAAGTAAATCAAGAGTAAAGGAAATCATCAAAGATCATCCAAGTCAAGAAACCCAAATGGAGAAAAACTAGGGTTTTGCTCAAAGAGGAGTATTAGCAACCAAGGCTTGTTCCTAAAACATCTAAGGTAAGGTTCATGATATTTATATGTTGTTTAAGGTATTTGGGAGTTGAAATACTTGGTCATTAAAAGAGAATAGCAAAATGGGTTATGAATGATGAATAGTGACGTTTTGAGACATAGTTGGAATTTAATCATGAATGTTGTTGGGTTGTGATATAAATGTGTTATAAATGACCTATAGACATGAAATGAGTGTTGGATACAAAAGAATATGACGATGGATTTTTAGTCATGATTATGGGAAATTGAGGTGAATTATGAAATGCGAATCATATGAATGAATGATGATTGTTGTTAATCATATTGTGATGATTATTATGAATGTTGGGAATTGATATGGAATATGTCTGAAAGTAGTATAAACAAAGGAAGCGCCGCCCAAATTTCTATAGCCTTAGTAAGTATGTTTTTTTTTACGATGACATAACTAATGTCGATATGAATTCCATTGAAGGTATAGACAAGCGCATTAAGGAGAACGAACAAGCGATAGAGTAGCTAAGCGACAAAGGTATGTGAGGCTAATCCCTTTCCTTCTAAGGCATGAGTCCTATGGCATGAATTTCCTCTTTTACTATGAATGTTCCATCTCCAAGAAAGTTAAGAGTCCTCTCTCATGAATAGCTATACGAGATAAGAAATACAAGATGAATACGGAAATGATGATAGCAAGCTAAAGTCTAGAAATGCTATAGCCTATGATATGATGCCTCTAAGAAGCTAATGATGACATTTATGTAATCTAATGATATTAATCATTGTGCACACTCACCTTATGCTTGTTCCTTCAAGGTGAGGCGGAATACGTAAGAATGCTCATAACGACATCGGGGTCCACGACCTTACGTCACCCCGATAAAGTATGATTAGCTAAGAGTCCCTACGCATGTATTGTAATACGTATATGATGTAATGAGCATATGATGATATCACACCGCGCCTATACGGTCGGCAACACGCGCCGGGCGTTTATACACACCATGGCCAAATGGCATGGGCGTACACCACTAGTGGGCGGTATGAGATAATATCCCCGGACGCAGATGCCCGGACGCAAAGCTATTGATGATGCTAACGATATTGATTATTACACCGCACCTATATGGTCGGGCGCGCTTATTACGCTTATGTATATATGATATGATGATGAGTACGAAAGTAAGTCGCATGCATGATCATCCTTATGATTCGGGCGCCATGCGTATTGCTCATTGTTTTATGCCTCCTCGCTTATTGATGCTTCATTATTGTTTATGCTTCACATACTCGCACACTATTCGTACCGACGTCCTTTCTTCGGACGCCGTGTTCATGCCCACAGTAGACAGGAGGTGGCCGCACTCATAGAGCTAGCTAAGCTGATTTGAGAGCACTCCATATTCGAAGTGCCGGTTTCTCTTTTGGTATATATATATACGTATATTCATGTTTTTGGGCATGACGGGGTCCGTCCCGTCCGTATGTCTAGTATTCCGAAGAGAGGCTCCTAGATACGCAGCAGGGTAGTCCGGTCCCATGGCTTTTATGTATATGCATGTATATATTATTTTGGATAGCCGAAGGGCTTATGTTTATAAAAGTAAATGTATTTTAAAAATTCCGCCTTACATGATTATGAGCATATAGTATGAATAATAGCGAGATAAGGTGTAAGTGAGTGGTGTTCGGTGGTTAGCCCCGGATACCCGTCGCGGCCCGTAGCTCGGGTCGCGACACTATGCCATGATATGCTATGACACGCTATGCTAGGATATGGTATGATCTCCTATGATATAGCACGACATGATGTTATATGATAAGGTATGTCATAATACGCGCTATTTTCTATGTCTATGGTAAGATATCTTCCTAAGATAAGCACGCGTAGTATCCGGCCTGAAAGGGCCTTCCTATGTACAGGTTATTTTCTTACTTCATTGCATATCCCCTGAACCTATGACATGGTGATCCTTACCTATGTTTATACTTGCATTGTTCACCTCCATGCCTTACATACTTGGTACATTATTTGTACTGACGTCCCTTCTGGACGTCGCGTTCATGCCGCGCAGTGTCGGCAGGGGGCGGATTTGATCGTTGGGAGCTTTATCACTGCAGTGCTTGATGCTCCCGGTTGTTCCGGGGCCTCACTCCCGTGGTACTCTTTTGTGTATATATGTTCGGGTTCGACAGTACTCGGCCCTTCCTATGTATATGTATACTATGTTAGAGGCTCGTAGACAGCTATGCACAGTAGATGTTTGGGGTTCTGAGTGTCCTTGTCGTTGTATAACGTATTGTTCAAGCTTGTTAATCTATGTATATCATTATGTTACTAATGTATATGTCAAAAAAAAAATGGTGCAGTTCATATGGCCCACTTAGTAATAAAGGTAATATGATAGACAAGGGGTGTCCGGTACAAGTATCGGGCGCTCGTCGCGGCCCTAGTTGAGGCGTGACAGCTTGGCTCTTTTTTTTTTTTTTTCAAATTTTCAAGCCCAAAATCCTTAGCCCACATTTTTGGTAATTCATGAAACCATTTTCCAAAATTTCAATTTTGCCCTTAGTCCTTTCCGATATTTCCACATATAAATTTCATAACCAACTTATGAACCAAGCAAGATCAATTCATTACATTGTCCTTACCCTTCCTTAATATGTCCACGTCCATATTTCCCTTAGACATCACATACACATTAAGAAAAACCCAAGCAAAGCCTTATTTCTTAACGTTCCGAAGTATTTCCAATTTTTTTGAATACGCACAAAATGCGAGGTATAACATGTTCCCACACGTGGATAGCGTCTACATACCTGGTAATGCTCCAAACTTGTAATGAAAATATGAACTTTGAATAAGAATCCCAAAACCTAGTCTTGAATCCCTTTAATTGGGTTTTCTTGAAAACCCTATGTTAAGAATGATGAGTTCTTGTAATGATCTGTGAACGTATGTTGGAATTGACTTGGAATGCATGGAATAGGCTTACCTTAAAGTATCTTGAAGGTTGGGAGAGAAAAGCTTCATCCTTAGGGCTTGAGAGACTTCTTTAGGGTTCTTTGCCTAAAAATAAATTGGTTTAAAACGAAGTGGGAGTGAATATAACGAAATTTGGCTCTTAAAACGTCGTGGTCGGTGCGCGGTCGCACAGCTGGAGGGTACTTCGCGCAGCACTTCGCGCAGAGTAAAACGATTATAACTTCTAGGACAGAGCTCCGTTTGAGCTCTATAATATATGGTTGGAAAGGTATTTCAAAGGCCTACAACTTTCATGTTTTGAGTTTTCTCAAATTCCTGACGTCACTACCCGAAAACTGGCCATAAGTACAACTGTCTCAGACTTAGACGAATTTAGAAGGCCTTAAGAACTTCACTTTTGGTTTGACTTCAAAACGACTGTTTATCACCCGAATGGATTCATATAGCTAAAATATGATCTTTATAGTAGTTTCATAAGTTCACATCTAACTCGGATTTACGGGATATTACCGATATGGTTTAGTATGAAAGTACGAGGTGTTACAGGATCATATAGCATTATTCGCACAGTGGGTAAGGTAGCGTATGAGTTAGAGCTACCTTCTGATCTGGAGTCTATACATCCATTATTCTATGTATCCATGCTCTATAAGTGTATAGGAGATGCCTCGAGAGTTGTTCCGATCTACGATATCCAGGTGACCGAGAAATTATCATGCGAGGAGACCCCTGTGGCTATATTGGATAGACAGGTTCATCGATTGCGATCTAAGGATGTGGCTTCTGTTAAAGTACTTTGGAGAAATAATAATTTTGAAGAAATGGAATGGAAAGCGTAAAAATGATATAAAGACCAGATATCCACATCTATTCTTATCTTCCGAGGAGGTTCAGACTTCAGGCATGTGATATTCTTATGGCTATTTTATTTTGGGTCGTGTGAGACCATGTTTGTTATTGCTTTGTATAGTCCTGTGTGGCATTGTTTTGGGCTGCTGTGTACAGGTTGGATTGGTATATTTACAGGGGAGACTCTGCCAAAATTTTTATAACCCACGACTTGTATGAACATTCAAGGATGAATGTTTCTAAGGGGGTAAGAATGTTATGCCTCTCGTTTTCATCATAAGGAAGTCCATGGATTCCTAGTGGTTTATACCCTTAGTACGGAGATTCGTACCAAAGTTTTTGAGACATTAAGTACCTTACCTCGTGTGTACCAAAGTATAAGTATATGTTCCTTGCAATATGATAGGATTAGAGGTTAAACGAATTAAATCGACACGAATTGGAACGACTCAGGGAATTGGAAGGAAATCAGTTCACTTTGACGGGTCGTCGATGTGTGGAAAAGGTGTCATTCCACATCATCGACATGTCGCAGCCTCTATGTTTTCAGGTGGCAGAACAACAGAGGAAGTGGACGGTCATCGACACGTCGATGAGGCGTCGACCCTTCCGTCAACCCGCAGTTGCTGGGATTGTTTTGTCCCACTTATATATATATATATATATATATATATATAGCCCTAATGTTTTTATTCCTCATATTTCATTCCCAAACTATAGAAAACCCTAACATATCTCATCTCTACATTTCCCATCAGATTAGAGGAGTTTTAGCAAGATCCGAGCCCCGTAAACCCAGGCTAGTGAAGAGAAAGTTATTCCTAGGGTTCCATTGAAGTTGTTGAGCTTAGGAGTTGGAGTTGAAGTTTTATTTTTGGAGTTATAGTACCTTCATGGTATGCATGAAATTCTTAACTTTGTTTTTGAGTTAAATACCAAGAGTCTTAGCATTCTAGGGTGAAGAAAGCATAGTTATGAAAGCGGTAAGTTATTTGAGTTAAGTTGAGGCTAGAGGGCTGTTTTGGGAGATGTTTTGGATGGAATTGATTATATTATTATATGTAGATTTTGGTATTGTTGTTGCTGTTGTTGTTAATGATGTTGGGTTGAATTGGAAATTGAGGGATTGTTACATTTACAAAGGAAATGCTGTCTGAGATTCGTTAAGTTCCTTTCGTATTTGAATTGGATAGTAAGTGGTGTAAATGATCTAATTATGGCCCATGTTATCTTGATTGTAGACTTATGAGTTTGAGAATTAGACGTTGGATGATTAGATATGCTTCAAGGTATGTTAAGGCCATCCCTTTCATTCTTTTGGCATGATCCTTACCATATGAACAAAAGAAACAAGCGAACGAGTTCCAAAGACACTACTCCTAGATGATATAGGATTCATTGTATCATTGACTACATGCGTTTCATTTCTACAGCTTCCAGAGTATCCTTTCATTAGTCCTCCATGCATTTATATATATATGTATAGCTATTTTCTCGCACCGCACCGCGCCGCGCTATAGTCGGCCGGGCAGGCACGAAGATGTGCACACCACTGCAGTGGGTAAATTATGAGATTACCCCGGATGCGGGATGATATGATATATGGTTCAGGCTGTACGTTCCTCAGCACTAACATTTATGGATCAGGCTGTATATTACTCAAAGACTAAAAGTATATATATATATATATATATATATAAGATTTTTAAAGAGAGCATGCATATCATACGCCATAGAGGCACTTTCAGATATTGAGATTAGCTTTCATGTTCCGGATATCTTTCTGTGATTCTTATGTTGTCGTTATTATTAGTACATACTCGTTACATTATTCGTACTGACTCCCCTATTGCTCGGGGGGCTACGTTCATGCCCATAGGTTCAGGTAGATAGACAGGAGGTCAAGCTCAGTAGGGCTTCCACTCAGCGGTAGTCAGTGCGCTCCACTTGGTTTGGAGCTGCAGTTCACTTTCCTTTGGTATGCTATTTTGACCTGTGCATATATGGATATGGCGGGGCCCTGTCCCGTCCTTTTACGCAGCTTTGTATTCTATTAGAGGTCTGTAGATAGTTGTATGTAGTTAGGATGTTGTGTAGCCTTGTCGACTCGTATTCTTTTGTTTACGGCATATGTAGTAATGGTTATACTCGTACTTTGTACGTCGGAATATTCTAAGTTGGTTGCGACAAGTTATGGACAAGACTTTTAATTTCCGATTTTGTTGATTTTTGTTTTAATGCACAAGTTGCATATTCATCTTTTCATTGGTATGGAGTGTTAAGGGTAAATTTGGAATAAAGAAAATTTGGGGTTAAAAGTGAATTATGGAAAGTTAAGCATTTTCATGAGAATTTGGGGCTAAAGTGAAATTTTTGGAGACTTGATATTTCATGAAAATGGCCATATGTGGGATGTGGGCCATATCCCACATGTGTTAATTATATAAGTGGCAAGATTTAGTTCAATTAAGTCATCTTCATCATTTAGCACCTGTAGAAAAATCAAGAAGCTTGGAGAAACCCAGCAAAAGGCCATTCGGCCATGAAGAAAAAAATGGAAGATCAAAATCTTCATCACAAAAAATTATTTCTCTAGCTTTTCTACCAAGTGGAAGGTCCTTATCAACATGGGATAGTTGTTGGAACATGAAAACCGTTCGCTTTTTGGAAAAAAAGAAAACATCATCCTAGCTTCGAGTGAAGAAATTGAATGGAAAAGGTGAGGTTTAATCTTCCTTACATGTTTTATGGATGATTTGTGCGTATGTGTGATATGTAGAAATGAATGAAATACATGAAAGTATGAGGTGAAGTCAGTATCCTTGTGGTGTAGCGTGGTCATGTAGAATGAGATGTTATGTGAAGTGAAGAACTAAATTTATTTAGTAAGTTTGGATTGTTGGTTGGGTTTAGATGCTAATGAAATTTTTTTTATTAAAAGGGATAGTTGTTTCGTTGTTATGGGAATTTTTTTATAGTTTATCAATTTAAAGAATGGATTATTAAGTAGTTCTAATTTGGGAAAGGAAGAAAATGGTTTGTTGTTTCCCTTTAACTTGGGGCTTGGGGGCATGTTGTAGTTGATTGGGGGGTTTTTAAAAATTTGGGATTTCAAGTGTTCTTTAAATCTTGTTTAAGGTTTTATTAGTACTTTGGGCAATTGTTAGTTGGTTTAATATAGAGTTGAATTAAATAAATGAAGTTTTTGGGAAAGGGTTACTAATGTTAGAATAGTTTTTAA
>NW_026717016.1:0-16219 GCF_029784015.1 Lycium ferocissimum | reverse complement strand
CCGGGGGGTTTTTCCCCAAGTCCATGACTTAAAAATCTTATCGTATATCATTAAGGGGCCAATCACCTTCTTGTAGTCGTGAAGGTCTCGTGTCCGACTTAACTGACGTTAGTCTATTCACGACGCAATGACATGAAATTACCGAGGTGTAACATACACATCACATAAACTTCCTATAGATCTACGGCTAAGAGCATCGGCCACAACATTTGTCTTCCGGATGATACGAATATCAACATCATAGTCTTTCAACAATTCCAACCATCACCGTTGCCGTAAATTCAATTCTTTTCGCTTTCAAGATATACTGAAGGCTCTTACGATCTGTATAAATATCAACGTGGACACTATACAAATAATGTCTCCACATCTTCAATGCATGAATCACTGCAGCGAATTCAAGATCATGGGTTGGATGATTCTTCTCATGTTTCCGTAACTGTCTTGAAGCATACGCAATCACCTCACCATGTTGCACCAACACACAACCTAGCCCAACGCACCGAAGATCATCAAGAAACAACATAACCTTCCAATCCTCCGGGAAGTGTCGGGACCGGGTAGAGTTAATCTATCCTTTAGCTCTTGGAAACTACATTAACAAGCATCCGTCCATCGAAACTTTGCTAATTTCAGGTCGCCAGGAGCTGGTGCGTAAATAAAAGAAAAACGCTACAAATCTCCTGTAATAACTTGCTAAGCCCAGAAAACTACGAACTTCCGTAGGAGTTGTGGGCCTTGGCCAAGTCTTCACGGCCTCAATCTTTTGATTATCTACCCGAATACCATCGGCTGAAACAATATGCCCCAAAAAAGTCACTGAGTTCAACCAAAACTCACACTTAGAAAATTTGGCAAATAACTCCCGAGCTTAAAGAACTCTAAGAACAGTGCGCAAATAATCCGCATGCTCTGCCTCAGACCTAGAATATACCGGATATTGTCGATGAACACAATCACAAATAAATCTGGGAATGGCCCGAACATATTGTTCATTAAATCCATAAATATTGCCGGCGCATTAGTTAGCCCAAATGACATTTTTAACTCAAAATGGTCATATCTTGTCACAAGGTCGTCTTTAGGGATATCTTTCTCCCTAACTCTCACTTGAGATACCCGCATCTCAAATCTATCTTTGAAAACCATTTGGCGCCTTATGTTTGATCAAATAAGTCATCAATCCCTCGGAAAAGGGTATTTTTCTCGATGGTCACTTTATTCGATTGCCGATAATCAATGCACATTCTCATGAGCCATCTTTCTTTCACACAAACAACACGGGTGCTCCCAGGAGGATGAACTAGGCCTAATAAAGCCTTTCTCAAGCAAGTCCTTCAATTGCTCCTTCAACTCTTTCAACTCTGCGGGAGCCATTCTATAAGGAGAAATAGATATGGATTTTGTATCCGATAGCACATCTATAGCGAAATCAATCTCCCGCTCTGGAGGGAGGCCTAGAAGTTCTTTCAGGAACACATCCGGGAACTCATTCACCACGGGGACAGACTGAAGAGTTGGTGGTTCAGCTTCTACATCTTGAACCCGAACTAGATGGTAAATACAACCTTTTGTGATCATTTTCTCGTTTTAGATAGAAATAAACCTACCTTTCGGGGACGCGGTATTTTCTTTCCATTCTACACTAGTTCTCCGGAAACTGAAAGCGAACCATTTTCATTCTACAGTCAACATTGGCATAGCAAGAAGCCAGCCAATCCATGCCCATGATAACATCAAAAGCCACTATTTTTAACTCAAGTAAGTCAACCATAGTACGATGGTCAAAAATCACAACTACACAATTTCTATATAATCGACTAGCTATTACCGATTCACCAACGGGTGTAGATACCTCAGAAGGTGTGATCGACTCCGGTTTGACCCCAAACCGACTCGCAATATATGGAGTAACATACAACAATGTGGAGCCCGGATCTATCCAAGAATATATACCATGAGAAAATACTGATAATATACCTGTGATAACATCCAAAGAAAACTCAAGATCTTGGCGTCCAGCCAAAGCATAAATACGGTGCTGAGGACCGCTAGAACTGGGAACTCTCCCTCTGCCTCTACCATGGCTGACTGGCGTATGTGAACCTGGCCCCATAGGGCGTATAGATGATGAAGACCCGGCTACCGATCCTGAAGGCTGGGTCCTACCCCTACCACCAACCGAGGGGCAATCACGCATAATATGGCCTGGCCGATTACATGCATAGCAAACCTCTGAACCTAGTCGACACTGGCCCTAATGTAACTTCCCACACTGGGAACATCGTGGCATGGGTGGCCTTACCTGACCCGAATTACCCCTGAACTGAGAACCTAAAGCACTGAAACTCTGACTCGGCCCGAAATAAGTAGATCTATCAAATCTCTGGCCTGTAAACCGTGGAGGCGCACTAGTTATAGCATGGCCTGAATGCGTAGAAAATTGTTGTCTCGGCCCGCCCCTAAATTCACTCGTCGGACCCAAAGATCTATCCCTCTTGTTATACCCTCTATCATGCTCACGCTCACTTCTTTGTTGTTGTTGTTGTCTTTTCTCTAAATTTTAGGCATGGGCTTGAATGCGTGAAATATCCATGTTGTCCTGAAGGGACGCAGTCAAGCACCTATCCATCAAATGTGGCCCTAGGCCTCTCACAAATCAATGCACTCGGTCACCCATATCCGCTACCATGGCCGAAGCATACCTAGCCAAAGAATTGAAGCAGAGACTATACTCTAAAGCACTCATACTCCCTAGCCTAAGATTCAGGAATTTATCGACTCTAACCTGCCGAACCTCTGGAGCCAAGTAATGTAGGAGGAGGGCATCCACAAATTCTTGCCATACCGGGGGAGGTGCATTGACTCCCCGTGAAGCCATCTAAATCGTATACCAATGAACTGCGACATACCTATATCTATAGGATGCAAACTCCACCGATTCAACGTCTGAAGCATGCATTAACTGAAGTGTCCTCAACATCCCATCAATGAAATTCTGAGGGTCCTCTTCTGGCTTTGACCCGAAGAATTCCAGAGGGTTCAAGCTAATAAAGTCACGAGCCCTTGCACTAACAGCCCTATCACCTTGCCCTGTACCTTGCCACTGAGTCTGGGCGGCAACTAACTGAGTAAGTAAATGAATGGCCTCTTTTACATCTTGGCCTGAAGCATCCGGTGGAGGAGCTGGAGGTGCTGGAGCTGGGGCTGAGGCTCCCTCATGCTCCTCAGAAATAGGCACTGAATGAGAGGACTGAGATTGAGCCGCATTCTGGGACTCACTTTCCTCTACAACCATTGGCGGTGCTCTTTCAGCCCGTTTTCCTGCCACTGTCTTGCCCTTTTGGGCTGCCGTAGCTTTTCTCTTTACAGGCATCTCTGAAATACACAATACACAGTTAAGGAAAAGAGAAATCCTTATATTATGGCTCTATCGCACGATCTTACGAAGAAAGAAGGTCATTCATTTCTAAAATGCCCGCAGCCTTCTGTTTATAAGTGTGGTGCGTAACACACCCATAAACAAGACTTTACTGGACACGGCTCGTAGACACACCCTAGGACAGAAATGCTCTGATACGACTTTTGTCACGACCCAACCGGAGGGCCATGACAGGTATCAGGTGCTAACCCACCCGGGCACCTCTTATCATACATCCACATTTACATCTAGGTGAGCCACATAGCTTAATCATACTTTCTATCCATCATTCATGCTAATCTCATTGGGCAACAATACATTTATATCATCATCAACAACTATGCCCATATCAATGTACATAAGCCAACGAGGCTATCAAAATGATATACAAAATATAAGCCGACAAGGCTAAAGACATCTAATCATACACAACTATCTACGAGCCTCTAAGAAGAGTAGGTGACATCATATAGGCGAGACAGGACCCCGCCGTGCCCATTTATGTACACAAAAGAATAATACCAAAAGTTGTAGCTCCGGATGAAATGGAGCTCCTCTATGTAGTCCCTGAGTAAGAAAGCTATGGATCAAGCCTGTCTCCCTGGCCACCTGCGGGCATGACGCAGCGTCCACAAACAAAAGGACGTCAGTACAAATAATGTACTGAGTATGTAAAGCATAATCAACATCATAGTAAGAGCAAAAGAAACAGCATAAGGATTAGCATAAGAAATAACATAAGATGGGAGAATCGGGAGATAGTAGGGCCATCATCATAATCACTTACTTGTCTTTCATAGGGACCTTCCGTTTCTATAGCGTGCTCGTGTACATACATATATACATACACATATATCCATATCCATATCCATATTCGTATCCGTATTCATATCCATATTCATATTCATAGCATACCCAACCATGAAGGTTCGGTGTTTCACATACCCGGCTATGACAAGACTCGGTGATTATACATACCTGGCCTTACCAAGGCTCAGTGTTATCCGTACCCAATTGCAGTGGTGTGCGCACAATAGATATCATACCCGGCAACGTAACGTCGGTGTTACATAGTAGTCATACATACTTGGGCACGTTTACTTAAGAGCACATAAGCATCGTCAACATCATTACTATCATCGTTTCGTTACATCTATCCTTAGAGGATAAATCATCATATAAGGAAAGCAATAGAATCGTAAAAGTATCGAGAATCATGAGCTTTAATAGCTTTAGAGATAGAATCATTTGAAGGACATTATAGGGCTCATGAAAGGATATATATATATAGCCAAGGAACCATGCCTTATTGAAAGAAGGGTTAGCCTTACATACCTCTTCGACTTCTTAATTATCTAGCGTTCACCGTCGAAGCTCGAATAATCTACATTTAGAAGAATTCATACCATGGTTAAACCTTAATGATACTATTAAACTCAAACTAGGATCATTCATGATCTAATGGAAATTGGGCAGCATTTCCCCTATTTCGTCAACTCCCAACAACCACAATAACATCCATAATACGCTCATAATATCATAATCAAGTAATCACACTACATTAGCCTTCAACAATTCATTCTTATATTCAACTCATGCCAATAACTTCACACCCATTTAGCACATTTTTCATATAATACTTCTTCATCACCATTATTACCTTCCATAACATGATTATATCCATATCATACTAAGAATCATGACTCATTTTAGTTTACTACTCATAAACACCATAAAAACCACATTTAGACTTCATTTTCTACTTTCTCCTTCTACCCAAGTTTTTGCTACAACCAATCATTCTCATTAACATGAAATAAGCATGGAAACTAACCTTTTCACCCCATATAAACAAGCTTTGGAGCAGCTACTAACTTGTGCAAAAACCCTAACCACAATGCTCAAGTATTCTTGAAATCTACCAACCCAAGGAAATCTTCTAGCACATGAACACTTGATTCTTGCTATTTAATCTTTACAATCTCTTGGGTTTGAGTAAAATATGTTGGGAGAAGGGTTTTGGAGCTTTAGAGAGTGTAGAAGAAATGTGGGAAATGAAATTAAGTGAGGGTTGTCCGTCCTTATAAAAATGAAAATGTGACCCGACCCGGTTTGTACGGCCTACTATACGGGCCGTATAATTTATGCGGTCCGTATATCAGGCCGTATATTTCCACCAGGCTACACCCTTTTTTGGACCAAACCTATGGACCATTATATGGGCTGTATAATTTATACCGTCCGTACATGTGGCCGTGTAACTGGAAAAATCCGAGTTTCGTTCTCGTCGACTCGTTTGAGTTCCAATCCTCATGGAACCTTCTTGATGCTTATACAACACTTCATTAACCATACAATAGGCCCTATAGCAGCCCTTCAAGATATTACTAAATAAACATTAACTCAATTGTAGCGGAAACCTTTCCGAACACGACTTACATTTCACTTCCTTCAACATACTAAACTTCACATATTCGTATAACTTCGAAATCTTATGGTATGAACCTTAAGCTATCTAATATTTCCCGTAATCTCATAAGGATTTCATAATCACCTTAAGCTCACATTAGCCTATCCACAAGGCAACACATATAGAATTTTCGAGGTATAACAAAGGTGCTCATGCCATTAAGTTCGCTCGGTGGGACCCTAAATAGATCTCGGTGGATCTGGTATTGGTGGCATCTTTGCATGAACTTGCTATTACGGTTCACTTTTACGTGAGGCATAAAAGCTACTAAGAGTTTGTAGACTCTATTCGAATTTTGTTATTTTTTAGAGTCGCCACCTAATTTATAAGGGAAACTAGGAAAACCAATTTAAAGTGTTTATTCAAACAAGAAAAAAAAATCTTTTTAAACCAGATTTCGAGGTAAGGGTTTTGGCGATCTCCTAGGGAAGGTTTTAAGCACCCTAGTATTAAGGATCCATAGAATACAGTTGACCTACGAGCTTCAATGTGTGATTATTGTGATTATTTGCTCAAAGACGTTTTCTTTCTTGTAAAAAACTGTGATAGCCTATCATAACTCATTTGGGCAAAAATCTTTATTTTAGGGAAAAAGAGTTGGGTTTTTCTTTAAAATACGTATAAAGTCTTAAAGTCATTTCATTTCCGAAGCAAGACACACCTAAGATTTCTCTAAACTAGAGTCCAACTTAATTTGGTTCAAATGTTTATGCTTTTAATCCTTTATAAAGTTATTGAAAAAATTGAATGTATTTCTTTTGTAAACATATTATAGGTTTATACAAGTAAAATGGGTTTTTGTATTTTTATTTATCTTTGTCCAAGTTTTAAGGTCAACCATATCCGAACTTCGAAATCTTTACCTCAAATGAAAGTTAAGTGTATTTTCTCTTATTTTATGACTTAAGGTCTGAGCTTTAGGCTCAAAAGGTTTAAAAATCAACCTTAAGTTTGCATTTTGGTTTGAAAAACACTGAATTATTTTTCCTTTCAAAGTTAGTTTTTGCTTTCTTAAAGTAGCCAAAAATTAGTCCCATTTATTTCCAAGGTGGGGGGGGGGGAGGGGGGGGGGGTGGTAAAAGGCCCAAACAGTTTTCCGTCCCTTTTTATATCCAGTGTATACAGTATCAGTTCATTTCACTTGAAAGATTTCACCAAAATCATTTGCCAATTTAATGCATTGTTTCAACTTAATCGTGTTGATTTCGAATTTGAATAGTTCCTAACCCTTCTATGCGAAATTCCTAAGTTCTAACCGTGTGGGGTTTCAATATTTATTTAAGCATTCTTCACATATATAGGAACACAAATATAGAATAAAGAGGAAAGTTAGGCTAGTGGGCCTACAGAGCCCACCAGTTACCATTTTCACCCATGGATGGGCCTTCATCTAGCACGGACTCGATCAAGAAGGGGTGTTGGGCCTCTGGACCAACAGTGGCTCACGGAGAAGTAGACCCGAATAGCCCACGTTGTGAAATTCCATGCAAAGAGGAGAGGGAAAAAGGAGAAAAACGGTTAGAAAGTATCTATACCTAGCAATTAATTTGACATGAAATTAAAGCACTTCTCACATAATTATATAAACCAACATATGTCTAATGTATCTATGTTCCATGTATATGCAATAAATCAAATCCATACAAAGCAAACGAAAGATAGGCCCAATGCAAGAGTAGAAATGCCATTTGACAAGTAGAGAGGGCCCAAATACCAAACTGATAGAACAATAAGTCCAAATAATAATCCGACACAAAGATGCAATATAACAGGCCCAATCTAGCAAGTGACAACCTTTATTTCTAAAGCAATAGCATGATATACCATGGGTATACGTGATATACAATCCAATATGCACCAGGGTATATAAAGGGCATATATTATGTATACTTGGGGTATGCTTAATAATATCATTATCCAACAGGGTGGTAAAGGAAGAGAAAAGACAAAAGATAGGCAAGCAAGACCGGACAATTCAGCTTGATTCGGTCTCAAACACATATGTACTTATCTATATGTAAAGGATATGCATCATCACTCAATCTATTCAGTTGCCTTAATATTCATAGGGGTAAGGAATAAAACACACATTGGCAATTCAAGCTCTTATTCAGCTTTCAAAGAAAACAAGGGAGGGGAATGAAAGACTTCATGGGCCATTAATAGTATTGGCATACATTTTCTTTGGTTTGAAATTTTAAAAATAGCATGTAGCTAAGGGAAGTATTGGATGTTAGCAATTCAGGGTGCAGAGAGTCTAAATGGGCGTTCATGTTAACTGAAGATATGCACAAAGCAGAACATCCTTTCTTCTTTTATACTTGGAGAAAGACACAAACAATTTCAGATGACTTGGGGAGTAATTAAGCATGAAAATAGCTCAGTGTACATGGCATAGCCTAAACTGTCCCCGAATAGAAACAACACTTTAGTCTACCAATCACATAACATTTTAGAGAAACAATAGGGACAGGGTACAAACAGACATACTAAGAAGAACACAAAATTACCTATGTACAAGTATGACACAGATCCCATCTTTTCATTTGGGCAAATTACTTTTACATAGAACCTTTCCTTTCCTCTTACTGGGCTTAGAGGGTCCCATGGAGTGTGATTTAACAAAGAGGAACCCCAGCAGCCCAGGATCAGTTGTACTAAGCTGAGTTGTTGCACTCAAAGCCTTTCCAATCCTTTCCCTACCCTTAGGTAAGTCACTCATTGTCTTATCATATCCAAGTGACAACATATTAGCCTTTTTTACACTTAGGTGATTCAAACAAGTCCTCTTTTTATCTTAAGAGAACACTGTTAATTCAAACACATGAAAGAATTCAACGCCTTTGCCCTTTAAAAGACTCTCAAACACTAATCAAACTTTAGTCCTCTTAACAACTCAAAAATACCATAACATGCTTTCAGATAACTCTTCTAACATGATAAACGTATAGATACTCATTTAAAATTAAGTCAAATGATATTGAGCAGCCTCTAAGTTTCCTAAAGCACACATAGGCTGCCCATTTGAATAGGTAAAATGGGAGGGGTTGTACAAAGGCCTAAGCACACAATATTGTCAATCATATAAGATAACATGACAGAATTACAAATGGACTATTTAGCAAATACCACCACTAAATCACTTTTAAACATGATTATTCATTTCAAATAGGGTTTAGTGATCCACATACTTACATACAAAGGGAAAAGTTGACGCAGATGAAACAAGATAAACATTAGAGATCAAACATCACGATGGTTAAGACGGTGGCTAAAACTAAACAACACACAAAACATATGTGTGACTCAAACTATCTTTAAAACAAAGATACATGCAAACCAACAAGTGAGCATTCTCACAAATATGTAGCAATGATAACCAGACACACAAGTAGACTCCTTTGCACTCAACAGAGAGAAATTTAGGCATGAATGGGTACATGCAGACCTTAATGACACATAACTGACTAATGTTAGTCAATGGATAATGTTCAAACAACCTATGGATGAGATAATATCCAATGAGTACATGGTTGAGTAATTTTCACATTAAACAGAGCTTATAAGCATACTAATGATTAGATAAACTCATTTTAGCCCATATCTGGTTGAAGCAGTAGCTAAACTAGGCTAAACCACACTGATATCTACAGCAAAATAACAACCTAACATATATGATTCCTAAACTAAGCTACATGAGCCACTAATGTTTAACTTAAAACTAGAATAAGTTCATGAATCAATTAAACTAGAGACTAAGCAGGAAATCACATTAAACAAATACATGAAGACCTACTAATGAATAAGCTAATCTACAAAGCATGAACATACTAATAACTGAACTAAACTAAACACATAATTAAACTAACCATTAAACATATATAAACTACTATAAATAGGCTAATGACTAATTAGCACATAGCTATGCTAAACTAAACTATAAAACACAAAAATGAACCATAAATTATAGAAAATAACTAAAAGGAAGAGTATTTACCTTTTCTATGTGCAGCCTGGATCGAGATTTGAATTTTGAGATCTTTTTGCTCCTTTAACACCAAAGCTAAGCCACAAATAGAAGAAAAAAATCAATTTTTCAACTAAAGATAAGTTAAAGGTTTCAGCAAATTACTAGATCCCTAGGTATGTCGAGTATATTTTGCTCAGAATATGAGACTTGTGTGTTTGTATATCTCTGTGTGTGTGTGTGTGTGTGTGTGAGAGAGAGAGAGAGAGAGAGAGAGAGAGAGAGAGAGAGAGAGAGAGAGAGAGATAGGGTTCTTTATATAGAACCCCAAAATCTGAAAATTGCAAACCTTAAGTTGATGCAGGACTAAAGGTTTTTGGGGGGAAATTCTCTTGAATTCCCTCTCAAATCGATATTAGCCAATCAAAACCCAGGATTCAAAATTAAATACAACAAAAACCATTAAGAAAAATCAGTTCCTTTGACCATAGAAATACAGAAAAAGGGTAATGTAGAAGGTTTTATACCGTGTTTGGTCGCAAGGTGGAGAGAGGAGGCAAACATTTAATGCTTGCCTCAATCGGCCACGCCAGGCCTGAAAAAAGCATAGTACATCTGACTCGTGCCATTTTTGGAGATGATGACGACTTATGAGAGAGAAAATCACAAGGCAATGGCTAGGGTTTCTCGTAGAAACCCTGTTCTACGATCCAATGAGACCTTCAGGTCTGCTTGGTTGTTGTTTTTATTATATATGCTGAATCATTGGGTAGGGTCTGGCCTAGAATAATTTGGAAGGGGGGGGGGGGATGACCCAAATATACATATATATGTGTGTATATATATATATATATATATATATATATATATATATATATATATATATATATATATACACACACACACACACATATATATGTATGTGCGCGCGCGCGCGCGTGTGTGTGTGTATATATGTGTATGTACATTCTTGTGTATGCATATATATCTGTGAGAGGGTAAAATGTACATATTGATCTTCTTTAACAAATGGCCAAAATTAAAGGTATGATAATTAATTGAACATTTCAATTATGCCCCAGTTAATTAGAATGTACATATTTATCTTCTTTAACAAATGGCCAAAATTAAAGGTATGGTAATTAATTGAACATTTCAATTATCCCCCAGTTTAAACTAATTAACCATAAAATGACTACCTATTGCAATTAGCAATTCGCCATTTCAAATATAGCCATAATTAACACATAACTAATATTAGTCAAATTTGAAAATAAATGCAAATGCAGTCATGCAAATTGTCAAATTGAGATGTAATTGATTATTTTATTTAATTATTCAATTTTCTTGAATTAAAGGAGTGAAATATTCATCAATTTGTCAGTTAATAATTTAAACAATTAATTGAATAATTGTTTTGACCTATTTTGAATTAATTTTGACAAACACTTTAATATTAATGGTAAAATATGCAAAATACATTCAAATGACTTACAATATATATTTGAAATTATTTTGCCAAATGAAATGGCAAAATGTTATTGAAATAATTTTGTAAAAATCATTTTGGTTTTATAAAATGCACATTTCACTCCGTTTGTGATTCAAGAACTCTGAATAATTAAATAAAATTATTGGAGGTAAAAAATAAGGTGTCAACAACTGCCCCTTCGGTGTTCGGGGATAGCAAGCCCATCTCTGATGATCAAAATTTGACCAACCTAAATTTTGGCCGACCAATTTCAAAATACTTCTCTTTTTATGCAAATTTCAATTTATGGGCGGACCATGGTCTCCGCGTTTCCTACATATATCAGGCTATATGAGAATTCATGTCATTTGCAGTTCGACTCAATTAGACTTCTAAATGAAAGTTTAAAATAAGTCGCGAATACCCATTGTCAAAACTGAGAAACGCGGAGTGGTTTGTCACTCCCTGAATCATGGCCTGGGCGTAACACGACACTCAATGCCTGACTACATGTGATCAAGAGAACCACATGTAATAACTCGTTTGGTCGTTATAGTCTTTTTGACATTTTTGCCCATTCTCGAGTATAGATTAGCACATTTTTGACCCGAGGGGACCGTTGACACGCTTCCTGAGGTGTCTAGACTAGGTTCGGGAAACTTTGGTGAAAATATAGGTTTAAAGTGAAAAATGGTTGACCCAAAGTTGACTTTTGGGCAAACGAACTTTGTCCGAAGTTCCGTCAATTTCGAGAGGTCCGGATGGTCGTTTAGAACATGTATGTGTAATTGGTTCAGTTCCCAATGCACGTGAGTGCATTTCGGGACTTGGGAAGGAAATTTAGAATTAAGGCACCGGGGGTTGACTCGATCAACGAGATCTCCATTGGAAATTTCGAGGCCACATGTGCGCTCGTAGCGCATTTTTATATGGGACTATGTATCTGGTATGTGAGCAGATGGCCTCGGAAATGAGTTAGAAAATCAGTCGAAAGGAAATTTGGAGTTAAGTTTTTGGGGTCTGGTGCCCGCTTGGGCGGCACCAGCACTGCTGGGGTGGTTCAGGTGCCACTACAGCGGTGACGGGCAGTGAATTTTCATTAAATGTGTCTCAAATAAGTCCTAGACCCTCATTATTTCCTCTCTCGATATTAGAGCTTGTAGAACTGTTCTTGGAGATAATTTGAAGAAATTTTAGAGGTAAAACTTGCCTTATCCTTTACTCTTCTTTAACCACAATCATCTTAGATTTTTCCTTCCCTTCAACAATCCCTTAGAGATGGAATTTGAGAGAGGGTGTTGGAAGATATCTCCCTAGATTATTATTGATAAATTGGTGATGATCATGCTAGATATTGACTAATCTAAGAATATGTCCACTTTTAACGTTGAATTTCGGACTTGGAGACTTAGGGTTTATACCCAATTTGGAGGTTTTTACTTGGCATCAGGTTTAGGCCAATCCTTGAGTTAAATCAACAATTAGTGGTTGGGTTATGATCACCTCGTACTTAATTTGGTATTTTGCCTACGAATTTCCCGTTTTGCCTTTGTGGGCCTGTTTCCCTAAATCCTAGGGTTAAAGTTGACCTAACTGATATCATAGCCATATTAGTATCATTCTTCATGATTTCTAATTTAGAATTCGATTATCCTTAGACTACTTTGTTCGAGCTTCGCAGGAAGGGCAAGGCAAAAGAGTGACTTGTTGGTGTTGCGGTTCGGCGGTCAGCAGTAGGTTATGGTTTACCTTTAGTGAGACTTCGTATAGTGAATCACATATTTAGATTATAATGTCGGAGATAACATGTGAACCTTCGGGTATGAAGTTGGGATGGATATTGCCTTAGGTTGGGCATTGATGTGTTGGGACTAGCCACCCCGTTATGCGTGCTTGATTGTCCAATTGTGTTTGCTTGATGCTATGTATAGTTGGTAATTATCGACCTATGTCTGTCATCTTGATTTGGATAGAGCTGAAATACCCGTGGTTGGTATTTGTACTTCGATATATTGTTGGCGTACTGACTTATTGACATATGTTGGCATACCCACTGTTGGTATTGTGATGTGATACTTGTTAGCGTACCCCGTTTTGGTATTTGTGATATTGAACTTGATCGATTTACATATGCATTACACGTATTCTCTCATATTCATGCATGGACGATACCTGGTGATGATCCGGTATCGTTATTTGAGCAAAACTAATAATTGATAAACTCTTTTACTTGTGTGAATGTAAAAAGGCTAATGTCCGAAGATCCATTCCGGAATCATTGATTATATGAAACTGATACTTTGATGAACTATTTTTACTTGAGTGATTGTGAGAAGGCCGATGTCCGAGGTTCAATTCCGGAATCGTTGATTTTGTAAAACTAATATTTGACACTCTTTTACTTGAGTGACTATGAGAAAGCCGATATCCGATGAGCTATTTCGGGCATCGTTGTTGCATGGCCGATTCTGATGTTATCCCGGAATCGTTGTTAGTGCATGGACTATGCGGGTTCCCCAGGGTGGTGCCGGTGAGACTCCCCCTGTGAGCAATTAGACAGGATCCCATCTGTTTGTTGGGCAAAGATCTGGGATGGGTGGCACTTAGACTTCGCGATTCACGCTGGGTTGTGCTATCGAGACGTCGATATTTCCATCCGGAGTACATATGTACACCTCATTTGCATGGCACGATATCTCATTCATACCATTATTGCACTGCATTGCATTATTATTTGATTGTGATGTTTCTGTTGCGGTGATTGGATTGTCTTGATTCTATTGTGGTGATTGGATTGGATCGGATATACACAGACTTATCATATTTGGGTTTAGATGCTTACATAGGTGATGATGGATACTCGGTTGCGATTATATTGTCTCATGCTTGGTTGGTTTATTGCTTATCTACTTTCTTTTCTAAATTGTATTAACTATGCTTAGTCAACCGAGGATGCCTACCAGTACTGTGGCTTGTACTGACTTGCACTTGCTGCATTCTTTTACGACTGCAGAGTACCAGGTTAGATTTACTTTTGTGACTCGTGGCTGATCGACTCTTCGGCTTTATCTAGAGTTTCCAGGGTGAGCATGGTATACGCTGACATTGAAGACCTTCATATCAAATGTCTTACTTTTATTCAGAGACATAGAAATTATGTATTAGTATTCCAGACTGTATTATTCTCCTTAGATGCTCTTGTATTATTCAGACTAGACCCTGGGGGTATTTACTGTCTTCCGCACTTTTTACTACTATCCATCTATATATATCATGAGACTTACGTATTTATTGATTCACGCTACTTAACTTTCTTCAATTTATGTATTGGTTCGTTGTTGGGATGAGGGTTCGCTTATCAAGGTGGGAAGGTAAGTGCCCATGCGGCCTTGGCTAAATGGGTCGTGACACCACATGGCTTGCTGACTCAACATGGGCATGAACTGATGCGGAATAACCGATGAACATGCATAATTTAAGTAAAGCGTGGGACTATAAATCATAAGTCTGAAAATATTATAATATCATAATGCGGAATAGTTTGAATAAATAGAATAATAACTAGCCAAAAATAGCTTGACGTCTCTGAATATCTGACATACCATAACTAACTAGTCTATGAAACCTCTAACAAGAGTCTGAACTGCTAAACATAATTGCTGGGACAAGGCCCCGAGCATACCTTAACTGCATAACTATCATAAAAGTAAATAATGACAAAACCCCGAAGAAAATGGGGCTCACCAACAGCTGATACATCCAATGTCCTACTGAGCAGATGCGTCGTCCTATAAGCCCGTACCTGCATCGTGAAATGCAAGCCACAGGGAAATAGAAAAGGGATGTCAGCACATTGAATGTACTGGTATGTAAAGCAAATGAATGAAATAAACATGACACATGAAATAACATGATGAGAGCTGAAACTGAAACTAAAACCTCGTTACGAACATGAATACATATATATAATCATGAGCAAAAACATTTTAAGCAGGGAGCGCATATTTATAACAGACAACATGAATCACCACATGGGTACGTGGAGTCTGGTACCTAAACCGGCCAGTAGAGCTCTCATACCTTGCCAGGAGTATAAGATATAAACATGGCATGAAAGGATCCAATCAATAAAGCATGAAGGAATAGTCCTAAACATGGGCAAAGCGATCCTTATCCTACAGTGGCTAGCGTAGTTTCAGGCTATTAAAGCCTTCTCGGTAATCTGTGCAACTCCCAAAAGCATGAACATAATATAAGTGGTATGCCCAAGGTTTTTCATAAAACGTGACTTGCATTATACTTGTGGATGTAGTTACATAATATACTTATATGAAAATGTGTAAACATGTAGAGTGTTTCATGAAAATAAACATAGTAATTAATAACTTGCATGTAAGAACCCATGAAATGCAAAGGATGGATTTTTCATGGATTACAGACAGATTCTCAAAAACCAAAATGGAATATCAAGAACACAATAACGAACTAAGTATAGAAACATGGTACATCATGGTATATAGACTTAGGGTTATCATGAACATATCTAAAACCCTAGTTTTGGTGAACTCTTGTATAATCATAGAGAAACGTGGCGTGAGGAAGAGAAAAGGTGTTCCCACACGTGGATAGAAGCCCTACATACTTTGTAATGCTCCAAACTCGTAATAAAATTTTAAACTTTGAAGAAGAATCCCAAAGCTTTAGTCTTGAATCCCTTTAATTAGGTTTTCTTGAAAACCCTGGGTTAAAGCCAATGAATTCTTACATAGTAATCATGGACATGTGTTAGAATTGTCTTGGAATGTATGGAATACGCTTACCTTAAAGTATCTTGATGATTGGGCGAGAAGAACTTGATCCTTGGGTTTTGAAAATTGTGAAATATAAAAA
>NW_026717015.1:0-16125 GCF_029784015.1 Lycium ferocissimum | reverse complement strand
AGAATTAGGGAGAAAGATATTCCTAAGACGGCCTTCAGAACTAGATATGTTCATTTTGAATTTCGGGTAATGTCATTCGGATTGACTAATGCACCGGTGTTGTTCATGGATTTGATGAATAGTGTGTTCAGACCTTTTCTTGATTCATTTGTGATTGTGTTTATCGACGATATCTTGGTATACACCAGATCTAAGGCAGAACATACAGATCACTTATGAACTATCCTTAGAGTTCTTCAGGCTCGGAAGCTTTGCGCGAAATTTTCAAAATGTGAGTTTTGGTTAAATTAGGTGACCTTTCTAGGGCATATTATTTTAGCTAATGGCATTCGGGTGGATACCCAGAAGATTGAAGCTGTAGAGACTTGGCCGAGACCTACTACACCTACGGAGGTTCGTAGTTTTCTGGGTTTGGCAGGTTATTACAGAAGATTTGTAGAATGCTTTTCTTCTATTTCTGCACCATTGATGAAACTGACTCAGAAATCAGTTAAATTTCGATGGAAGGATACTTGTGAGTGCAGTTTTTGAGAGCTGAAGGATAGATTGACTTCGGCCCCGGTTCTGACACTCCCTAAAGGGTTGAAGGGCTATGTTGTTTATTGTGATGCTTCAGGAGTAGGGTTGGGTTGTGTATTGATGCAGCACGATAAAGTTATTACTTAAGCTTCAAGGCAGTTGCGGAACCACGAGAAAAACTTTCCAACCCACGATCTTGAGTTAGCTGCGGTGATTCATGCATTGAAGATGTGGAGACATTATTTGTATGGTGTTCACGTTGATATTTATACAGGTCAAAAGAGTCTCCAGCATATTTTCAAAGCTAAAGAGTTGAATTTATGGCAAAGGCGATGGTTGGAGTTGTTGAAAGATTATGATGTTTGCATTCTATATCATCCCGGGAAGGCGAACGTTATAGCTGATACCCTTAGCCGTAGATCTATGGGAAGCTTATGTGATGTTCAACCAGGGAAGAGAGAGTTAGCTCGTGAGCTTCAGCAGTTAGCTAGCCTCAGAGTCCGAGTAATGGACTCGGCCAATATGGGAGTTTCCATTCAGAATTGAGTTGTTTCGTCATTGGTGGTTGAGGTGAAGGAACGCCAGTATGAGGATCCCATATTAGTTCATTATAGAAATACACTTCCTCAGAAGAAGAAGTCATCCTTTGAGATTTTCACAGATGGAGTTCTTAGATGTCGAGGCAGATTATGTGTTCCGGATGTTGCAGGATTACGCCATCAGATTTTGGAGGAAGCCCATTATTCCGTTATTCTGTTCATCTGGGAACGACGAAAATGTATCATGATCTTAAATCCATATATTGGTGGGACGGAATGAAGAAAGACACAATAGAATTTGTAGCTCAATGTCCTAACTGTCAGCAGGTAAAGATTGAGCATCAAAAGCCCGGTGGATTGTTGCAAGCTATGAAAATTCTGACTTGGAAATGGGAAGTGATTAATATGGATTTTATCGCAGGCTTACCTCGTTCTCAGCGTAAGTATGATTCTTTATGGGTAATTGCGGATATATAAAGTCAGCTCATTTCCTACCAGTCAGAACTACATACGCAACTGAAGATTATGCAACGCTTTATGTCAAAGAAATAGTATGAATCCATGGTGTTCCAGTATCTATTATTTTTCATAGAGGGACACAGTTTACGGCTAATTTATGGAAATCCTTCCAAGAATGTTTGGGGACTCAAGTGAGTCTTAGTACAGCATTTCATCCACAGACTGATGGACAAGCTGAGCACACCATTCAGACTCTTGAGGATGATATGTTACGGGCATGTCTGCTAGATTTTGGTGGTAGTTGGGATGATCACTTACCGCTTATAGAGTTTGCATATAACAATAGTTATCATTCTAGCATCTAAATGGCCCCGCTTATAGAGTTTGCATATAACAATAGTTATCATTCTAGCATCACCAGTTGGGTGGTTCGAAGTGGGTGAAACTAAGCTAATAGGGCCAGACTTGATCCAACAAGCCATGGAAATGGTTAAGCTTATTCATGATCGATTATTAACCACTCAGAGTCATTACAAATCGTATGCAGACAATCGCCGACGAGATTTAGAGTTCCAAGTGAATGATTGGGTATTCTTGAAGGTGTCGGCGATGAAAGGCGTCATGAGGTTTGGTGGAAAGAGCAAGCTTAGCCCTCGGTATATTGGGCCTTATAAGATTGTACGCAAGTAGGCCAGGTGGATTATGAATTAGATCTACCTTCGGATTTGTAGTCAGTCCATCCGGTTTCCATGTATCGATGCTTCGTAAGTACCTGTAGATGATGTCCAGGTCACGGAGCAAATATCCTATGAAGAAATTTCCATTGCTATTCTAGATAGACAAGTTCGGAGACTCAGAACCAAAGATGTAACTTTTGTTAAAGTCTTATGGAGAAACAATAATAGTGAAGAAATGACTTGGGAAGTTGAGAAAGATATGAAGTTCAGGCATCCACATTTATTTCCACTCCCAGAGGAGATTCAGACAGAGGCACCATTGTCCTCAGGTATGTAATGTTTTCTTTTGATGATTTCTTGGTCGTGTGTGGCCATTATTGTTGTTGTTGTAGCCCTATGAGGCAATATATTCTGGGTTGCTGTGATAGGATGGTAGTGACATATTATAGGGGAAACTCTGGCGAAATTTTGTAGAATCCCTAAGAGCCTAACATTCAAGGACGAATGTTCCTAAGTGGGAAGGAATGTTACATCCTGGAAATTTTGTGTCGTTGCATGGTGAGTAAACTAATGCAAGCCTAAAAGCGTATTTGAAACCCTTATAAGGTTGAGAATGTTATCCAACAATTCCAAGTATGTACCTTAAGGTTTCAGGGTTATATGAAGCGGTGGAAGTAAGTTTGTTGAAAGATTGAATATTGGAATCATGTTTTGGGAAGGTTTCGCATTATTTGAGTTATGCATTGTGTGGTGATACCTTGAAGGGCGATGTATAAGTCCCCTTAGATGGTTAATTAAGTTTTACACAAGTGTCAATAAGGTTCCATAAAGATTGGAGGTCAAACGAATCGAAAAGAACACATTTCCGCGAAATCAGGAAAATAGGGCAATGTGCGGTCGCACACTCAGTGTGCTGAGCCGCATACTGGATGCCAACTTGTCAAATTGGCTGGCCTCACTACCCATTATCCTCCCTTGGGTGAAGAGGGGCGGTGCAGTCACACACTCAGTGTACTGAGCCGCATCTCCACTGCAAACTCAAGCGGGGTGTGGGGGTGGGGGCGGGGGGGGGGGCATTTTTAAAGCCTCTTTAAGTCCCAAAAGATTTCATTTGTTATATCCACCTCCCACACTCTTATCTTCACATTAAAAGAATGTTATTGAGATTTCTTGAAGGTTCCCCAATGTTCTAAACCTTTTCATATCATCAAGAAAGAAGATCAACATCAAAACCTAAAAGAGAATCCATGGAAGGTGATTGTTCTTGCTTCTCTTCAAAGTTGTGATAAACATGGCCTTGAAAGGCATTGGGCAAGGTGAATTTCTTCTATAATAAGGTATGATATTCCTATTAGTTACATGATTGAGTTGATATACATGTTTAGTAACTCTTGGAAAGGAAAAGAATTAAAGTGGAGACGTTATAAAGTGTTGGAGTGAAAAAGATGATTATGAGATGCACTTGAAAAAGGGATTTTGGATGACTTTGAGATTGAATTGAATGTAAATTCTTGAATACGATATTGTGAACGTTATTATTGTTGTTTGGGAGTTGATTTGTGATTTGGTGGAAGTTGACAAAATAGGGGAAGTGTTGCCCAAATTTCGTTAGTTCATTAATTGCATTAGTTTGAACTCAGAAGTGTTTTATAGACTTAACCTTGGTATGAATCCTCTTGAATGTAGATTTTTCAGACGTTGGGGAAGAACGTTAAGTAGTTAAGAAGATGTAAAGGTATGTAAGGCTAACCCTTCTTTCCAAAGGCATGTTTTCCTCGTTTTGAACCTATACGTGATATCAATATCCATGATATTCCTATTCCTATAAATGCTATAAGCTCATAATTCTCGAGATTTTCTTGATATTGTTGACAATATCCTAATCCTAGAGATGCTAGAAGTTCATAACTTCCAATATTCTTGAAATACTTTTGGTGAAAGCTCTTCAGATTGATGACCTTAATGATGGTAATTGTTATAGCCCGTACTTTGTACGTTTGAATATTCCGAGTCAATGACGGGACGTTAAGGACGAGGTTATATTTTCTGGTCTTGTTTGGATGCGCAAGTCGCTTATAATATTATCGACATGGGAGATTAGGGGCAAATTTGGAATTTGAAAATTTCTATTAATTCATGATTTATGGGAGAAGCCATTGTGGCCGTGGGCCCCACTTGTGCATTGGCCATTTGTTGCAAGCCATGCAATAACACATGTGATCACTTTATGTATTTGTGGCCAAAACACATTTGTGGAAAGAAAATGACAAGGCAAGACAATTATTCATCTTTGGAGATTTGAGAAATTTCTAGAAATTTCAAAAGAAATTTGGGGGAAAAAGAGATGAAAAAGATGACAAAGTCATCTTCAAAAAAAAAAATTCTAGAAGTTTTGAGAAAAAGAATAAGGACCATGTGCTCACAATTTTTCTTTCTTGAGGGACTTAAAAATAAATACCATGAGAGGACCAAATTATATATTCAACTTACCATTTGGAGTGTTGAAGAAAGGAAAGAAAAAAAAACGGATGAGAGAAAGAAAAGAAGATGGCCATTCGGCCATGGAGGAAGAAGAAGGACCCTTTGAAATTTGTTCCTAAAAATTATTTTCTTGATGTATTCCTACTAATTCAAGGGTCCTCTTCAACGTGGTATAATTATTTCGGAAGATAAGCCGTTCGTTTCGTCGTTTGGATAATTTGGTGGAGTGAAGAAACTTGGAGAGAAAGGTATGATTTCAACCTCTTTTATAGGTTATAAAGATTTTGTTTATGTTATGAAATATAGGGATGAGTAGAAATCACAAAAATATGGAAGTTGAATGATGGTTGTATGAAGTAATATATAGCCGTGTATGTGCATGTGTTGTGAAGGCAAAAATAAGTTGATTTTATGTGATGTGCTAATTGTAGTGGTTGTGGATTCCACATTGATAATAAAAGATTAATAATTTTGATGGAAGTTGGCATTATGGAGGTGGCCGTGTGTTTGTGTGTGTGATGTAGAAACAAATATGAACCAATGTTCATATGGTAAATTGGTGGTATTAATATGTATTCTATAATGCAAATGAAAATAGGATGAATTGGGTAAAGTTGTGAATTGTTGGAAAAATTGCTTAAGGGCTAATGTGATTTGAATATGGACTTTTTGTATTGTTGGGAAATGGTATGACTAGTGTATGAAGTATTAATGTAAGTTATGAATTTGGAAGGAAGGAAATGAGTGAAGATCGTTTAGTGGAAGTTGGGTTGAAGGTTGAGATGATATGTAGAAATGGAAATTTCGATGTTAGAATATATCGTAATTGCTTATTGATGTTGTTGTTGGTATTGTTGTTGATAGTTTGGCCGGGTTGAATTCCCGGATTGCTTTTGATGTTGATTTGGGCCGAGCCATATTCTCGGGATGGTGCATTTACGGGGGGAGGTCTTTATGAGCCGAAATTTCGGCAGACGAGAACAAATTCAAGATTGGAATTTCAAGCCTCATGAATAGTAACTGGTAAATATGACCAAATTGCAGATTTTGGCGAACTTGGGACTGGAATTTGGAGTAGCGTAAGCGGCAAAAGGTATGTAAGGCTTTCCCCTTCCTTCTCTGGCATGTCTTAGACGTCATAGGCTTGAACGTGTGCCTCGGGGGCCACTCTAAATCTAGAAATCCGAGGTTGAATTTAGTTACTATTCATTCAATAGAATTGAACTAATTAGTTTACACTTTAGTGCAAGAAATGGTTAAGCGTCCGTAACCTTTGGAAACAAAAGTGGAATGTTTTGAAATCTTCAAGGATGACCTAATAGGACATAATGACCACGTTTTAGGTCCGTTATCCGACTTGACTCGAGGTGGGACTACACCCCTCAAGACCTAAGTGTGTAGTACTATTCGTCTTAATTCCGTTCGTTAAACAATGGAAATTTTGGACTAATGATTTGAGTTTGCTATAAGTATCCGGTAACCCCGATATGGGTATTCTGATTAGACTATTCTGATATAAGCAGTCCGTCGTAAATGTTCTGAAAATAGAAAATCCGATATAAGTATGCAAACATAAGAGTGATTTATAAGCATTGGGTATAAGTAAGTTGATATGAATACTCTCTGTAAGTCTTAATGTTCTCCATACACGACCTCGGATCGCTTGGAAAGTCCGAAGAGGTTTCTGTATGTTAAATGCTTATAACTCTCCGATGCTAACCCGGAAGAACCCGAGGCTTGTTCTGAATCTTCAGATGTTATTAAGCGTGTGTATTCATCGAGTCCGATTTCATATGCATATGTTTCTCGCACTACTCGCTCGTGCACGACTCAATGTATCTTTCATCGAGTCCCGGCCGGGCATGTTATGATCTCGTGTGTACGTCACGATACGATTCCGATTCACCGAGTCCCGGCCAAGACATGTTCTCGTGCGCACTTTTTCGCATTATTCACCGAGTCCCTCGTACTTGCGGGCCGGGACACGTTATCCGTATGTGATTATGATGAGATGTTGTAGGGATGGTGGCCGGATGGCGCATGATTATTATTCACCGAGACCCGCAAAGAGAGGGCGGGACACGTTATGTACATATGATTCGGTATGCATGATTTTATCTACCGAGTCCCTTAATAAAGGGCCGGACACGTTGTTTGCATATATGACATCTGATTCTGCTATACATGATCCTATTCACCGAGTCCCTCATCGAAGGGCCGGGACACGTCAAACACATATGAGATTTATGATTTTGACATGCATTCTGTATTCTGTCCGACATATGTCATCTTCTGAGCCTTCTGTACGTTCTGTACTCTGTCCGATGTATGTCAGTATCTGTACGATTTGTAGGTTCTGTATTCCGTCCGTTATATGATATCATCTGGGCACTCCGTACGTCCTGTATTCTGTCTGATATACGACATCATCTGAACATTCTGTATGTTTGATATTCCGTTTGATATATGATCTCATCTGAATGTTACGTACGTTCGTACGTGTGACATTACCGGGCGCTCGTATCTTCTCGCACCTCTTCGGACATGCGTGTGAATGCAAATTAAGCATTTTAGGTATTTTGGTTGACCCTTTATTTTCTGTACACCTTTGGCTTATGAAACAGGTATGTATGAATTGTGTCTGAAAGGTATGTGCCTGGTACTCGGAGTTATATATATATACTCACTTGATAGTTCCGTCTGTTTCAGTTATAGTTTTGTTTATTTGTGTTGCATGCCTTACGTACTCGCACATATTCATCGACCCCTTTCTTCGGGGGCCGCGTTTCATGCCGCGCGTACTCCCGCATGAGCGGAAGTGATTATAGAAGATGTTCCGGCGAAGATGGCAAGCTCCACTCTCCCGGATGCCGAGTCGGTACGTCGATTTGATTTTACTTCGGAACCGCTAGAGACTTTGCGAGACGGCGTTGTGGGTATGATATGTCGGTCTGTCGGCGGCTCCATCAGCCGACATGTCGATGTGTGTTATGTAATAAATTTTGTATAATTACGATTTTGTCAAATTTATAAGCTTCATTATGTATTTCATGATTATTCGATTTATAGATTTGAAAAAAATTTATGTGTGGCATAGGAGTCTGTGGGTTCGCTCGGCTCCGGATGTGGGGTCGGGTGCCCATCACGTCCCTTGGAAATCGGGGCGTGACAGTAATGATGACGGTGATTCAATAATAGAAATCGAGGGTTTACCGACATTATGTCACCCCGATAGTGTTGTAATGTTTCTCTCGGATACTTATGTATGTCATAAATGTATGAAGCTATGTTGTGACACAGAGCCTATATGGTCGGGTATGATATATATTGCGCGCACACCACTGCAGTTGGGTACGGACAACACCGAGCCTTGTTATGGTCGAGTATGGATGACACCGAACCTACATGGTCGGGTATGGTATCATTGTATGTACATGTATGGAATGTTTTCCTTAGAGAAAGGTTGTGTAAGCATGATGAATGTCTTAAGAGGCGTTTGAGGTATAAATGATTCATTTATCTTATGTTGTTCTTCATATTTCTATCATGTTGCTATTCATGCTTTACATACACAGTACATTGTTCTTACTGACGTCCCTTTTTGTTTGTGGAGGCTATGTTCATGCCCTTAGGTAGACAGGGAGACAGACTCGACCCTGAGGTTTCTTCACGAGAAATTACTAGTTCGCCATGTGGCTCACCTAGATATGATTATGAAAGTATGATGATAGGTGCTCGGCAGATTAGCTCCGGGTACCTATCATGGCCCTGCGGTTGGGTCGTGACATCTAGTATCACAAGCACGGCAACAAGCCAATAGATCAGAACAAGGTAACAAGCCACAATCAAACAACAATACCAGCCTAAGTAACCCATCCTAACTTCTTACCCGAAGGTGTACATGCTTTCTCCAACACTCACTAACTCTATAATAGCTTCGCTAACCGAAGTCTAACAACAAGGTAACAAAGATCCTCAATTGGACTCAACAATATGGTACGGACTTAGTCATGCCATACTGACACTAACATTAGCAACAAATAAGACAACCATTGAGAACCATGAGGCAATAACCACACATAACAATACTAACCTTGGACTATCTAACCCAACTTCATGTCTGGATACCTGGGCATGCTTTCTTCGTCACTATCTATTGCACATATATGAAATCCTAATTGACGTCTAACTCAAGTGAGTAGTAACCTACCTCGAGGCCGAGCAGGTGCCGTGAACATCCACTTGATGTTCATCTTCCATTTTCGAATCGGAAGTCGAGATGGAAGGGTCTAGGAATAGTTAGGAAATCTTAGTAAGCATGAGTCGAGAATTAAGGCATTCATACCCGCTAGGACTCTAGAGAATATAATTACAATTTCGGGCCCACAAGGGTAAATTCGGTATTTTTCCCAAATTAGGCTTCCTAGGTTTCCATTGACTAATAATCTAGGGCACATGATTATCTATATCAATACAAGTCATAAAAGGCATTCTCTATTTTAAATCCCCAATTTAAAGATAACCAAGTCTTAACCCATTTGCAAAATAGTTGAACAAATACCATTTGGGATTTGTTAATTAGCATAGAGTATGAATCTAAGGGCTCCTTCAAAGAGCCATGTTTTTAAGTAATGAAAACCAATTTTACCTTCCTAGGGTTTTTGCAAGTTAGAAAACCACCATTTTTATTGAACCCAATAATCAAAACTTAATAGACGAAGGAAGAGATTCAAACAACATTAAATAAATAAGTTCTAAATTTTACCTTCCCCAAGAACCCACGAAATTTACGCTGAAAATGCCGCAAATGGCGGCTTTAGATTGAGAGTTGGGAGAAAAATGAGGTCAAGTCCCGAAATGAACTTTAAATACTATGTCTAGTCAGTGTCGTCCGCTGTAGCAGACAAGGGATCCGCTGTAGCGATCCATGCTATAGTGGAAAGACTACCGCAGGGGCGGACTCAAGGGAAACCAACTCTTCCACTTCAACGGAAGATGAATCCACTGTAGCGGGCGTCTTAATTATCAATCAACCTACTATACCGAGCAACAGATCGGTGGGGCGGATTCGCTGTAGTGGTCCACCCCTCACTGCGGCAAAAATTTGGGCCCCAGTGGACCTACTCTATTTTAATATCCTTCTAACTCGACTATGGGTCAACTTAATCAAAAAATCACCCGTGTAAGACTAACGACACAACTAATCAAGGATGTTTTAGGATACGAATTAAGGGAAACTCGATAACGGCCAAACGGGTCGTTACAATCACAAGCAAGAAAATTATTTTGAAAGTGCTATTAACAAAAAATGTTAGATAAGGAAGAAGAACTTACTCCAAGTGGAGAGATATACAGGAGAGATTGCAGAAAAGTAGTTTGTAATGATTGCTTGCTATAGAGCTTGGTAAACAAAGTATATCAATAGCTCATCGCCATTATATTTATTGAACGGAGAATCAGAACTAAGAATACTACCCAAGGTTATGTATACCAGAAGTTCCAGAATTTAGAGAACTGAGATAAGTTAATACATTCATGATACATGTATAAGAATAAATAAGGAAAGACGATTATTGTGTTATAAAGGCAGTCGCGAAAGCACAAAAAGGAGTACAGACTCGTGAACTAGTGTTGGCAGTGGTTATGCACGCAATTAAGATATGCCGTGCAGGTTAACATCCATGGTCTATAAGAACCTCCAGTACATCTTCAAGCAGAAGTAGTTGAAATTAGGACAGGTTGCCCCCACTAAGTGATAAGACATCCTTTAGGACGAGTCATGCTAATACAGAGATGCACGAGCCTTTATAAAAATGAAACAGTCTACGGGATCGACATATAAATAAAAGGGAGCTAGATGATATGATTGAGCGTGACCCTCCTCGAAGGTGGAATGATTCAGAAAGCTGGTCTATAAGTTGAAGAGTACCAAACGAGAAAGGTAGAAGAGCAAGAGCACAAGCTAATGTTGTAGATGACACCTTCAGTTACAAATCTATAAGCATTTTAGCATTCTAAGGAACCGAGAAAAGAGGAAGTTAGTCGACAGCTATATCTGTCACGACCCGACTAGGGGCCATGACGGCTTCCCTAGGCTAACCATCGAGCACCGCTCATACTACTAGTAATCATACTCATCCTGCGATCATTCATTAATCTCATGCTTATAATCATAGAAGAACGATTTTCACTTGAAACATATTTACCTTTATATATATAAGCCCTTCGGCTATCAAAATGATATATATACAATGAGGAAATCGTGAGACCATACTACCCACACATACGTATCTACGAGCCTCTACTAGAGTACTAGACATATGAACGGGACAGGACCCCGTCGTGCCCAAAATATATATATACACAAAAAAATAAGCAATGGCACCTCCGGAACAATGGAGTGCTCACAAAGTCTACTGATATCTCCTATGAATCTGGATCACCTCCCTGTCTACCTGTGGGCATGAACACAGTGTCCAAAGAAAAAGACGTCAGTACGAGCATTGTACTGAGTATGTAAGGCATAAACAATAAAGATACATCAATGAAACAAGGAGACATCAAGTGAAGAACAACCTATAACTAACTATCAAGCGTGATAGAAATAATGCATGCTGACTTACTTCATAAACATCGTCATATCAGGTATGCATATATATATATATATATAAGCTTCCCGACCATATAGGTACGGTGTGATCATCATTAGCCAGCATCCAAGCCTCCCGCTTCCGGGCTAACCTTCTCATACCGCCCACTAGTGGTGTCAGCCCATGCCATCTAGACATGTTGTAAACGCTGCCCGCTTTAGCGGTGTCTGCCCGGCCATATAGGCGCGGTGTAATATCATCATCATGTACTCATCTTAATCCATGCATAGAAACTCAAAGACAACTATACTTTATCCGGGTGACATAAGGTCGTGAACTCTCGATTCCATTATGGAGCATTCATAAGCTATCTGCCTCACCTTGAAGGAATTAGCGTATAAGGTGAGTGTATACAAATAACAACATCAATGGATCATAGTTAGAATCATTAGCTTTAGAATCTTTAAGCTTAACTTATCATCATCACTATCATGCTCATAACATTTCTCGTTTCTCTATCTCGTGTGAAGCTCTTTATAATCATAGACTCATAATTTCCGGGATGTAAGAGAGTCATGGGAAAATAGGAGAATTCATGCCATGGGAGTCAAGCCTTAGAAGGGAGGGACTAGCCTTACATACCTTTTTCGTTTAGCTATTCTATCGCTCGATCGTTCTCCTTCAATGCTCGCGTTTCTACCTTCAAGAGAGTTCGTATTAACATTAGCTAATCGATCACATGAACATGCTCAACTAAGGCTACAGAAAATTGGGTAGCATTTCCTTTGTTTATACAAATTTCCCCATATCATATATCAACTCCCAAACATCTATAATACATTCACAATATTATAACCAATAATCTTCATTCATCCACATTATCCACATTTCACAATTTTACTTCAATTTATCCATAATCATGGTCATAGTACACTAGTACGTTTTCTCACATATAATGCTTATCCCATGTTCTTAATGTCATTTATAACATATTTATAATCACAACATATCAAGAACCATGATTCATTCCAAGCTACCACTCAAAGATGTCACTATTCTCATATTCATGACCCATTTTCTATCTCCTTCTACAATCCGAGTCTTTCAACCTCTCAACACCTTAAACAATGTGGAATGATCATAAAACTTACCTTAGATAGCGTGGGAATGAGCCTTGAGTGGAAATACTTCACTTGAGCCAAAATCCTAGTTCACTTCCAATAAGATTTCTTGCCTTAGATGAACCCTAATGAGTTTCTTGCACTTGGTTCTCTTGGTTTGATGAAGTTGATCTTTGATTAGTCTTGATTTAGTGTTGATGAAATATGTATAACACTCTAGAAGCCTTGAGAGAGATGGAGAAGAATGGGAAATGAACATAATGAAGTGGGAACATCAATTTATACTTGGACTTAATTCAGCCCGTCGGGACTTCCACGGACACTTATACGGTCCGTACAACATTATACGGTCCATATAAGTGACCGTACTTCACCATCAGAGAAACAACATTTCTGCTGGGTGTTATACGGACCCTTATACGGACCATATAAGTCGGTCGTATAACCACATTTCCTTGAAATGATTTTCATCGTTTGTTTGATCTTCAATCCTTATGAACCTTCTTAACACTTGTTTAACACTTCATTACCAATCTAAGGATCATTATAACTCTTTCTATAACTCTTTCTTAGGACATCATTAGGTCAACATCAGCTCGGTACTTTACGGAACCTTTCCAAAACACAACATATGCTTTGCCTTTCTTGGCCAACTTTCTTCTCTTACCTCGAATGTCTTTGAAATCTCAATTAGGATCATTAAATGCTATTCCTTACTTATTGAAACATCGCATACTTCGTGCCCTCCATTGGTCTATTCACTATGCGTCAACGGAAAATTTTCTGAGGTGTAACAATATCAGTGGCGACCAGTTTGGGATTCTAGCTATCGAGCTCAGATGATAATAAAGTTACTATTTAGGGCACAGCAGTATCGTCCTTAGTAATAGAGGTAAATGAGCTGCAATATGAGGATCCTATTCTACTTTAGCCTAAACAGAAAATCCAGCAGAGTGCACTGGTGGTTTTCAAAATGAGAAGAGAGAGGTCTTGAGACATCGAGGCTCGGTTATGTGTTCCAAATATAGTGGGATTATGACATCACATTGCAACAAAGGTTTAACCCGTCCTTGTCATAGGTATGACTCCAGTTAGGTGATTATTGGTAAACTAATAAAGTGAGCCTGCTTCCTATCAGATAGAACGACCTATAAAGTCAAAGATGATATGAAGTTCTACATTAGAGAGAAGTAGTATGACATCGTGGTGTCCCAGAGGCCATTGTATCGTATGGAGATGCCCAATTAATAGCTACCATTTCCACATTTGAAGGGCTCCTTATGAGGCCAAGTGCAGAGGAAGTAAAACTTATTCAGGGGCAATTATTAATAGCCCAGAGTCATCAAGTCATATGCAAAGATGGGACAACAAGTCTTAGAATCCCGTACTAATGATTCGATATCCTTGGGAGTTTCACCTATGAAAGGCAATACAAGATTTGACAAGATGGCCAAGCTTAGCCAAGGTATGTTGAGCCATACCAAGTCATTCGGAGGATAGACCAAGTAGCTTATGAGTTAAAGTGGCTGCCAGGGTTAGAGTCCATTCACCTAAAAAAAAGTTGAGTATTTATGTTGCAGGAGCACACGATGCTCAGATTATAGAGGACTTGCCCCTATAAGGAAGTCTTGACAGCTATCTCAGACCAGTAAGCCCACTAGTTCGAGACCAAGAAGATGATTTTTGCAAAGGTATTGCAGAGAGATAAAAATTTCAAACCAAAGATGTGAGACTTGAGGAGGAAATGAAATTTAGTACCCTCGATTTTCAAGAGAAGATTCTTAGCGAGTGCAACTTGTTTATATATTTTTCGTAACACATGATTATGTGATTTTGATTAACCCCATTTCATGATCAAATGATATTCAAAAGTGAAGTGTTACAACGTCTTCAGGAGTGAAATTAATTGGGTCCATGTTAAGTTACAGTTCATGGTGTATTCATTGATACTGATGGGCCATGTGAAGCCAAGGAGGTATTATTGATTGTTTATGACCCTGTGTGGCAAATATATACATATATATTTTATCCTATTTGGCTGCATGGCAGGTTGGTTACAGTTCAGTTATAGAAGAGACTCTGCCAAAGTTTCACAAGTCTCTAAGAGATTAACATTCGAGGATGAATGTTCTTAAGGGGGGAAGGATGTTACACCTCATAATTTTGTAAGTTGAGTTAGTTGTGAATTGGTTGATGTAAGATCGGGGAAAGAGAGTATCTTTGAGATTGTAAGAGGTTTGACATGTTAGTCCTAAGATTCACAAGGTTTTATAACCATGTTTCATAAGTATTAGAAGAGTTAGAGGCTAAACGAACAAAGAGAATGCGTTTCATCGAAGTTCCACAAGTTACACATTTTATGGTAGGATCTACAGCTCGTAAATGGATTTACGGATCATAGATTGTAGTACACAGAACATATAGGAGAAGCAAAAAGTGGGAAAATTTAGGGATTTTACTGTCCAAAGTACGGACCGTATATTGGTTTACGGTCCGTATATTGGGCCGTATATCTGGGGCGGTGGGAACTCTTTTAAGTGTTATAAATCGGTGGTTCACTTCTTGAACCTCATTTCTCACATTTCCAGATTTCAAATACCTCCCAAACCCTCCCTAGAGGTGCTCATGTGATCCAAAAGCAAAAATCAAGATAATAAACGTGAATCAACATCAGAAATCCCGTGGTGCATGTTAGATAGTAGTTCTTCATCGTGTGGTTGATTATGAGTGTTACACCTTGGAAAATTTCCCTTGGTGTACAAGTGAGTAGACTCACGAAGGGCGTGATGAATATGAGGGTTAGATGAGCAAGGAAGAGAAATTGGTAGTCCTAATTAAGATTTCCAAAGACATCCGAGTAAAGTGAGAAAGTTGTTAAGGGAATCGATGTTATAAGTTAGTGCGTTGGACGAAACTACGGTATTGAGTTAATGATGCCTTAGGTATGTTGTGGAGGAGAGTTATAATGTCTCCTAGATTGTTAATAAAGTGATAAACAAGTGTTGAGAAGGTTCCATAAGGATCGGAGATCGAACGAAACGACGGGAACAACTTTGGCGGAAGCAGTGATTTCCACGACCACTTCCACGGCCCATATAATATTCCACGGACCGTGGAATGGTTCGTGGAATGGGCAGCAGAAGAGAGGTCTGGCTGGTCGTGAACCACGACCAGTTCCACGACCAACATTGGATTCCACGGACCGTGGAACCGTCCGTGGAAGTCCGATACCGAAATGTTCTAAGTTTATATAAGTGATGCCCACTTCATTTTATTCATTTCCATACACGACTTCCACCCTCTCCACACCTCTAGAACCTTCCAAGTATCTCACCCACAAGAAAACCATAGAAATCAAAGATCAACAACAAGAAATCAAGTGAATCAAGTGAAGGAAACCTCGTGGAAATCATCTAAATCAAGAGAATCCAAGGAGGTGAAACTAGGGTTTTGTGCAAAGGGTGTATTATCATCTAAGGCTTGTTCCTCCATCATCCAAGGTATGTTTTATAGTATTTTCATAATGTTAAGAGTATTATAAAGTTGAAACACTTGGATTACAAAAGAATACATGAAATGGGTTAGATATGGAAGAATAATGTCATCTTGAATTGGTAGTTGAAATGAATCACGAAAATGGATATGTAGAGATTATAAATGCGTTATAAATGATATCTAGAGCATGAAATGAGCATTGGACATGATAGAATGTGGTAATGGGCTTAGTCATGATTTTGAA
>NW_026717014.1:0-15377 GCF_029784015.1 Lycium ferocissimum | reverse complement strand
AAATACTTTTATTATAAGAAATTCCCAAAATCTGGTCTAGACTCATACAAGAGCTTCTAAGAAGTTTACAATTTGAATAGATAACAGACTAAAACGGATACGACTTCGTTTAAGGATAGAGAACAACAGAAATCTAAGGAGAGACTCGGGTTGCAATAGCTCACCCAAACGTCTTTGACGAATGCCTCGAAACGGTCGTGAGACTCCGAACATCACCTCGAAAATAACTCTACACTCCAAGAGTGTAGCAAGAGTAGTATGAGCACAACACTAGGCTCGTAGGTATCATAGGCCGACAATGGTTAGTTCACGCATATAAACAAGAAGCAACTAACAAGTAAGCAGATAAGTAATCAAACACAAATACACATCTAGCACATGAGAAAGTCTTGCATTAACGATAGTCACAAGGATCTCAATATCTCGCATTATAAGCCTAGGGAGAATTCTATAAACCTCGATTCCATCCAACCTTTAAAATAAATACTCACAAACAACAACTCAAGAAATTCACAAATCAAGAATCAATCGTAGAGAATGTGCCATGCAATGACATGAATGACCATTCAAATGGAGTGCTATGCAATGCAATGTCGTGCTATGTAAATGTTATGCAATGCAAGAGTCACCTCTCACACTCCACTCGTACACACATGCTATGGCAATGCCTCATAGTCATGACCCATGGGGGACCCGCGAAGTCCATGTACCACTCGCTCCGAATATAACCTCGGATCACGAGCACACTCTCACGATCCCGGCAAAGACCTCGGGCATCGGACACTCCATCGTTCCCGCAAGAAACCTCGGGCAACAAACACTCACAATCTCCGGCAAAAACCTCGAGTCTCTCTCACTCTCACTCTCAATCTCCCTCTAAACCTCGAGTCTCTCTCTCTCGTCACTCTCAATCTCCGCAAAAAAACCCTCGAGTCTCTCAATCACTCTCCTCACCATTATAACAACATAAGAGTAATATGAAAGCATGTCATGCATGATATCACCTCAATTATATCACCAATATGCAATAAACAAGTACAAGTCATATTATTGCCCACGGCTCAATCATCAATATTACCCTTCCCTTTCATAAGGCGAGGGAGCTAGTATGTGATAAAGATACAACTAGGTGATAATTACATCACATAGCACATAGAATATGGGATGCATGCCTCGCATGGAATCAACCTCAATAATCACCGCAATCATAGGTTCCATAGATTCATACTAGGAATTGCAATTCAATATTCAATTCTCGCAATAACCTTCCTCTTCCATATGACCAAAGGGAGAACAAGAGAGAGAGAATTATATCAAATACATGAAATCACAATACAATGACACAATATCACATAACAATATCGTAATAATGGCGACGAGCCCACATAACAAGATCACAATAATGGCGACAAGCCCACATAACAATATCACAATAATGGCGACAAGCCCACACAACAAACACCGGCAATACCAACCTAGATGGAATTTACCTCCACACCATGCCCGAAGGCCTATCATGCTTTCCCCGTCAATCACTACTATTTACATACGTTTCGCTAACCGGAGTCTAGACATAAAGTAAACCGTAACCTACCTCAATGCCGAACAAAGTGTGTCACGAACTTTCACGCCAAAGCTTTTTCCTTCGAAGTGCTTCCGATCGGACAAGGTCTTTAGTGCTTATTCGTCACACAATATGTGTACGCTACCCAATAATACTTCAACCTATATTAAGACGCCAACAACTATGGTTAAGCTACGGGGAGATTCAAACGTATTCTAACGTTAGTAACTCCTTTCTAGATGTTTAGGCGATGTTTTCTCTTGTATCTAAACCAACCACATACTACCAATACAACATCAATAATTATGTGTTCAATACCAATCCGGACAGCCCACACAATATTCTAAACAACCCACATTCATAACATGCAATAACGATTCACATACGGCTTCGACATTCTCAAGTTACTTTTATTAGTTTGTAGCCTTAACGTTTGCATGTAACAACTTATAACAGCCCATCCAACATACAATATGATGTATACTCTTAACTTATAATTATTCTTTCCAACTTAATGAAAACACAAGTCCAAAACAGTCCACTACCACAACATGTCCAAAACAAGCCTCTAACCGACAACATAACGATGTTCGAATTCTTGCAAACGTTTACGAACATACTAAGCCAACCACATGCGATTTTTATACATCATTTCATGTCTTCTTTTCATATAATTTCAGTAAGTTATGACCAGCTATCCACACGACAAGTACAACATCAATTCATACGCAACTACGCTATATCGTCATTTTTATAATCCTTATAACAACTCACAAATGACTTTAGTTTCAACTCCAACCATTAAACACCTTCATTTCCATCATAAAATTCATGATAATAACAATCAAAATATCAAGTAAAAACAGTTCACTAACTTCTTCACAAAACAGTCCACACACGGCTACACCATGCTTCAACATCTCTCACATAAAATCATAGATTCAACCATTTTCATACTAACATAACTTCACCTTTAACCTTCCAATTCTTTTCATTCTTTTTACCATGAGATCTATGATAGTAACAACCATATTTATTAAAGAAAATCAGTCCATTAATTCCACCAAAACAGTCCCTACGGCCAACTAACATTCCAACACCAACTTTCATGATTTTATGCATGCGATTCATGTTCGTCAAGTTACAACCATACTTCAACATCAACACATATAACCCCATAACTACTATCATGTTCCAACATCAACACACCTTATTTCATGCATACAACTTATATTCACACATCTACATCACCCTTAATACATGAAAAGAAAGTTAGATCTTACCTTGACAACTTGACTTCTCTACTTGGCTAGAGTTGGTGACTTGAGATGGAAATGGTTCTTGTTGCTCCAAAGACTATCTTCACGTTTTAGGGACCTTCTAAAGGGTTGAAACACCTTGGAAAATAATTTTTGGATCAAGACTCAAAGGGCTCAAAAATCAGCCCCTTGGCCGAATGCTCTCCCCTCTCTCCCTCTAGGTTTTCTTTCTTTGTGTTGTGTAGTTGAAATGAATTGTGATGGCTGATTTCTTGGTCATTATTTGGTTCAACTTTGATGCCTACAAGTTGGTCACATGCTCCACTTATGGCATAGTCACTCCATTAACTTTACACTTAAAATTCCATTTTTTTCTACAACTTTAGGCCAAGTGTGGCCAAGCCTCACCTTCTTGTTTCTCCTTTCTTCTTTCTTTTCAATTGTTTACAAGACAATTGTATGTGTGGTGAATGATTCATACACCATCCTTTGTCCATTGTAATTATGCCAAGATGAATGAGCAATATTTAATGTGAAATGATCCCTCCACCATGTTATGTCTTCCTAAAATAATGTATACTTTCATAAAGTAGTAGATGCTTAAATATTCAAATGCATGCTTCACATGGATGCCTTATTTTCAGTCACTTGGCTGAATTCCACACTCCTTTCTTTCAATTTGGTTGTCCACAATATAATGTAAGTGTAGTGGATGAATCACATTTAAATGTATATTTGTATGTCTCCCATAGTAGTCTTATTTAAGATGACTTTGAGTCATCTTTTGGACATGGCATGTTAATGTTCATATTGGCTCATTGTTGCCACTAATTTTAACTTAACACCACGATTAAGTAGTTCCTAATTTCCATTAATGCTTCTATACCAAACAAAATTTGTAGATAAATTGTGACTTCAAACGAAATCGGAAGTTAAAGTCTCTACTTTGTATCTTGAGATAGTCTTAATACTCAGCCCGACTTGAATCATCCATATCTCCTTACCCCGATATCATTTTGACGAGCTGTTTGTTGCGTTGCAAACTAGACTCGATGAACTTAATTTTAGGCTTTTGAAACACCTTAAAACTCCTCATATACTAGGAGATATGCCTCCTACAATATAGGCTAAAATCGGGTCCGAGATTTTACCGAAATTGTTCCGATTCATTTCGTTTAACTTCTAATCCTCTTCCAACCTCATGTAACCTCTTATACATACATATACACAGTCATTTACATCCATAACAATTCATATACATGTCTCGAAGGGTCCGTAGAATCACAATAACCATAAGTAGAACTCACAAAGCTTCGACGAAACTCCAATCGAAAAGTATATTCCTATCTTTTGTCCATCTTCTATATCATTACTAATAATCTCAAATACTTTAAAAGGTCACTCACATTACCTCATATACATACTCATAACGCGATTTCAAATCCTTTAGGTTACCAGGTCACCTCGAGATACTTAAGACAACCATATTTATAACGATATTCTTACTAACTCGATTAACTTTCCTTGAACCTTCTTAACTCATTCTTTCTTGTTTTAATACAAGTAGCAAGGATTATTATGGAGTGTGACATTCTCCCCTCCTTTAGAACATTCGTCCTCGCATGTCAAATGAGGACTAAAACTCGTCAATTAAATAACCGAATCACCCGTTATCGCGTACTATAGACAAGAAGATTTGACCACGAAAAGGGTGTTTTAGGAATATTATGCCTAAAAGTGCTAAACGACCAAATGGGTCGTTACATCGATACCAATTAAACAATCGCTCGTCCTCGAGCGACATGAGAGAATGAACGCCGACGGTAACTAAGAATCTTTAATAGGACAATGCGGGAAACCTCTACGGAATGCATCATAAACATTTCTCTCTCGCCTTACTAGCCGGAACTCCCTCTAACTTAGATAAAAGACCTAATTTTCATATTTCCAAATTCAAATTTTCCCCCATCCTCGGTTTTCGAATATAAGCACTGCTTTTGTCGAAATGTTCTAATCCTATATAACCAAACCTATGAATGTTATCGATAGGCCCCACAATTTTCCTTAGAACCACACCAACCTTAGAATAAGACGCAAACCTTGCCCACTCGAACCGGTAAAGTATTCGATTTCACTAACCCTTCTTTCACCATTCTTAAATTTTCTTCGTACCACGACTTCTTAGGAATACATGAAGACCAACCCGAAACCACAACATACTCTTGTCGTGAAAGACTCCTTGCTTTAGCGGAGCAACCTTAAGCGATCCCAACAAACCGATCCACTCATAACCGACCTTGCTAATTCTAAGTCTTACTTACACCTCCAATCACAATGCAGAAGCATACCACCGAATACTCCGCAGCCAAGTTCGTAGGACACCATCCGATCACCCTATAACCTCTTGCGACCATAGTACCTTAAATCACTACCAAGTACTAACGTAACCCATTAATTTAATCATACTTTAACTCAACGGAATCCACAAACCCACTTTTCATGGATAAACCCCAATTTCTACTTTAGAAATTCCGGATTAAAGTTTAAACTAAGGAATTGAATCAAGGGGAAATACTTATATTATGGTTTAGACCTTACTCCATTGAAGGAACTTGGAGAACGCCTTTGAATTCTCCTAAGTCCAAGCTTTCAATATTATGAGAAACCCAAAAGCAACATTAATAACAAAAATGCCCAGCTGTTCTGCCTCGTTTCTCGTGCCAACTGATCCCAAAACTCGCTTTTGATGCTTCCAACGGATTCCTTGTGAAATTTCACTCAAGTTAGGCTTTTGAATCACTCAATTTGACCTTATAATGAATGAGATATGTGGTTTAAAGTTTTTGGAAAAAGAATGCAGATTTTTAACACGAATTTCAATAGCAATTTCGCAACTTTTAAGCAAAATTACACCAGAAAAACTAGCAAGAATGAATTCCTTTAGTAAAATTGTCATATCTCCCTCATACGATGGCGAAACGCGAGGAGACTTGTTGCTACAGCTCCGAAATTACGATACGGATCTAACGATTCAATCGAAACACAAAACAAAGGTTGTTTGCTCATTATGGTACCCTTTTGCTCAAAACGACGTCGGAACAAAAAAAAAAAAACATCATACAACCCGAATACGTCCGAAACTCATCGGAATCAAATCAAAGTTTGTGGACAAGTCCAAAATCATCATACGAACCTGCTCGAACTCTCAAAACATCCAAACGGGATCATTTTGATCCGTTTTTATCAAGGTGAACTCAAATTTGTTGACTTAACCAGTTTCTCAACCAATGACTCAACTAAGTCATAAATCACATTCTAGACTTAAAAGAACTATCAGAATTCAATTTCGGCCACGTTTACTCAAAAGTCAACTTTCGCTCAACTTAGAACTTCAAAATTTCAAAACTTATATTTTCTTCTCTCGATTCTCATCCGATCTCCTCGGGAATGACACCACCAATCCCCATAAGCCATAAACATCAATATTAACAGAAACAATAAATTTTGAATCCGAGTCTTATTTCGTTCCGTGACCATCTTTTCATCATAAAGAGGCATATTTAATGCTAAAACCATTTTAATTATCAAAAGCTAACCAAACGAACTCTAAAGTTAGCTCCATCAATTTCTACAGATCATAAATAATATTTCAAATCTAACAGAATCTTCAAATCGCCAATCAGAACACGTTTCCCCAAAATAAATAATTTATCCAAATAATTGAATTCCAAAATTTTCATAATGAAACCTTCTCCCAAAGTGAATCAAATGATATCCGTTGACTTCAATTTGTCAAAATAAATACTACGGAGCTTCTAGAATGGACGATACGTCAAAAAGATAATCGATTTTCAAACGACCGCTCGCGCTCAAACTCGTTAATATTCTCATATTCTTTCGTCGAAGTACCCTTGCCAAAAATCCTTAATGGAAATAATTCCCCTTTCTCCTTAGTTCATAAGTTCACTAACGTGATCACCGATCTCTAAAAGTCTTTCACCATTAGTACTAGTCACACCATCATCATTTTGTTACCGTAAATAATTCCATTGACCCATGCCTTATTCAATAGTCCTCAAAAAGGTGCTCACGTATGAATAACCAACCCCTTACTTAACTATACCGAACCATACACATCTAACTAACCGTGTATATTTTTTTTTTTTTTTTTTTTTTTTTTTTTTTTTTTTTTTTTTTTTTTTTCGCTATCCTTTGGTCAACCCTAAGTCATTGTATTCAAAATCAAAGAAATCCTCAAGATTTAACCTTTGCACAACTTTCCGATAATTCTCATTCGAAAACTTAGATGCAGCGACCCGATAATCCTTCAACTATACCTCCATCCTTGTCCAACGCAAGAGTTGTTTCTAATTGTCGATCACCGGCTCCCATTAGCCTACGACAAGTTCAGCAGACCAACGCCTATACGACTTTAACACTACCCTAATACCAACCCACTATGAAAATGCCCACGAATCAACACTCTTGGTTTCAACAATTCCCTCTATCATCACTAACCTCAAAGATGCCAAGCGAACCCACGAACATACTTTACAAGTGAATGAACACTACTGTCTATTCCACTAGACTTCACTTATCATAAGTAACACTGCAACCTGATTTCTATCAGAAAACCATTTTCGAACGAACTCACAACCACTAATTATATTCTGCTATCACAATACTAATCAAATTTAAGCCAACTCCACATTTCATAGCCTATACAATTTGTGCACACGCACACTTTGCAACTTATCTCATAAACGTATCGATACCAATTATTCCGTTATAGTGAAGATTGATTTATCCGAGCATTTTTTTTTTTTTTTTTTTTTTTTTACGCCTTTGTCACATCATCAAAATAACACTCTTACCAAAATACCATAAGAACTCTTACTTTGCTATACGCTTCCCAAAACCGATCATATCATCGAACAAATCGCTCTTATTAAGCCATAAATGCACTCTTGCGCCTTCCGAGAAAACCCAATACTATAATTATGGAGATCCTATGACCCTATGAATCACCTCTCCCATCTCTTCAACCAACCTCACAATAACGAGCCTAATCACGACTCCACACAACTGAAACCTTAGGTCATATCTAGAAACTGAACTTAGTCACGCATCTAAATTAGGACAACACAACTCGTACTGTACCACATGTCGGAAACAACCGTTCGCGCAAGAATTTAAGGATGAGTTCCCATCATCCGGAGAAGGTAAAACAGAGAAGTTCGTATACCAATTGGGATCAACTAGATACCAATTTGAATGAAGTAGCACGAAATAATGAAAGAATCAAGTTTCCTAGATGTCCCATAGCCTCCCAATTATAAGTGTGGCGCGCAACACACCCATAAGTAGGACTCTACTAGACATTGCTCTTGTACTTATAGACCGGGTAACCTAAGCTCTGATACCAACTTGTCACGACCCAAATCATGGATCATGCGGGCACCCACACTAACCTCCCCGGTGGGCGAACCCTTCGATAACTACCTTAATTTGATACAACATGCGGAATAAATACTTTTATTATAAGAAATTCCCAAAATCTGGTCTAGACTCATACAAGAGCTTCTAAGAAGTTTACAATTTGAATAGATAACAGACTCAAACTGGATACGACTTCTGTTAAGGATAGAGAACAACAAAAATCTAAGGAGAGACTCTGGGTTGCAATAGCTCACCCAAACGTCTTTGACGAATGCCTCGAAACGGTCGTGAGACTCCGAACATCACCTGAAAATAACTCTACACTCCGGAAGGAGTGTAGCAAGAGTAGTATGAGCACAACATAGGCTCGTAGGTATCATAGGCCGACAATGGTTAGTTCACGCATATAAACAAGAAGCAACTAACAAGTAAGCAGATAAGTAATCAAACACAAATACACATCTAGCACATGAGAAAGTCTTGCATTAACGATAGTCACAAGGGATCTCAATATCTCGCATTATAAGCCTAGGGAGAATTCTATAAACCTCGATTCCATCCAACCTTTAAAATAAATACTCACAAACAACAACTCAATTCACAAATCAAGAATCAATCGAGAATGTGCCATGCAATGACATGAATGACCATTCAAATGGAGTGCTATGCAATGCAATGTCGTGCTATGTAAATGTTATGCAATGCAAGAGTCACCTCTCACACTCCACTCCCGTACACACATGCTATGGCAATGCCTCATAGTCATGACCCATGGGGGACCCGCGAAGTCCATGTACCACTCGCTCCGAATATAACCTCGGATCACGAGCACACTCTCACGATCCCGGCAAAGACCTCGTCGGACACTCCATCGTTCCCGCAAGAAACCTCGGGCAACAAACACTCACAATCTCCGGCAAAACCTCGAGTCTCTCTCGTCACTCTCAATCTCCTCGAAAACCTCGAGTCTCTCTCGTCACTCTCAATCTCCGGCAAAAAACCTCGAGTCTCTCTCGTCACTCTCAATCTCCTCACAAAAACCTCGAGTCTCTCAATCACTCTCCTCACCATTATAACAACATAAGAGTAATATGAAAGCATGTCATGCATGATATCGGTCTCAATTATATCACCAATATGCAATAAACAAGTACAAGTCATATTATTGCCCACGGCTCAATCATCAATATTACCCTTCCCTTTCATAAGGTGAGGGAGCTAGTATGTGATAAAGATACAACTAGGTGATAATTACATCACATAGCACATAGAATATGGGATGCATGCCTCGCATGGAATCAACCTCAATAATCACCGCAATCATAGGTTCCATAGATTCATACTAGGAATTGCAATTCAATATTCAATTCTCGCAATAACCTTCCTCTTCCATATGACCAAAGGGGAGAACAAGAGAGAGAGAATTATATCAAATACATGAAATCACAATACAATGACAGCTCACATAACAATATCGTAATAATGGCGACGAGCCCACATAACAGTATCACAATAATAGCGACAAGCCCACATAACAATATCGTAATAATGGCGACAAGCCCACATAACAATAATGGCGACAAGCCCACATAACAACCTAGGTAATAATACCAACCTAGATGGAATTTACCTCCACACCATGCCCGAAGGCCTATCATGCTTTCCCCGTCAATCACTACTATTTACATACGTTTCGCTAACCGAGTCTAGACATAAAGTAAACCGTAACCTACCTCAATGCCGAACAAAGTGTCACGAACTTTCACGCCAAAGCTTTTTCCTTCGAAGTGCTTCCGATCGGACAAGGTCTTTAGTGCTTATTCGTCACACAATATGTGTACGCTACCCAATAATACTTCAACCTATATTAAGACGCCAACAACTATGGTTAAGCTACGGGAGATTCAAACGTATTCTAACGTTAGTAACTCCTTTCTAGATGTTTAGGCGATGTTTTCTCTTGTATCTAAACCAACCACATACTACCAATACAACATCAATAATTATGTGTTCAATACCAATCCGGACAGCCCACACAATATTCTAAACAACCCACATTCATAACATGCAATAACGATTCACATACGGCTTTCGACATTCTCAAGTTACTTTTATTAGTTTGTAGCCTTAACGTTTGCATGTAACAACTTATAACAGCCCATCCAACATACAATATGATGTATACTCTTAACTTATAATTATTCTTTCCAACTTAATGAAAACACAAGTCCAAAACAGTCCACTACCACAACATGTCCAAAACAGCTCTAACCGACAACATAACGATGTTCGGAATTCTTGCAAACGTTTACGAACATACTAAGCCAACCACATGCGATTTTTATACATCATTTCATGTCTTCTTTTCATATAATTTTCAGTAAGTTATGACCAGCTATCCACACGACAAGTACAACATCAATTCATACGCAACTACGCTATATCGTCATTTTTATAATCCTTATAACAACTCACAAATGACTTTAGTTTCAACTCCAACCATTAAACACCTTCATTTCCATCATAAAATTCATGATAATAACAATCAAAATATCAAGTAAAAACAGTTCACTAACTTCTTCACAAAACAGTCCACACACGGCTACACCATGCTTCAACATCTCTCACATAAAATCATAGATTCAACCATTTTCATACTAACATAACTTCACCTTTAACCTTCCAATTCTTTTCATTCTTTTTACCATGAGATCTATGATAGTAACAACCATATTTATTAAAGAAAATCAGTCCATTAATTCCACCAAAACAGTCCCTACGGCCAACTAACATTCCAACACCAACTTTCATGATTTTATGCATGCGATTCATGTTCGTCAAGTTACAACCATACTTCAACATCAACACATATAACCCCATAACTACTATCATGTTCCAACATCAACACACCTTATTTCATGCATACAACTTATATTCACACATCTACATCACCCTTAATACATGAAAAGAAAGTTAGATCTTACCTTGACAACTTGACTTCTCTACTTGGCTAGAGTTGGTGACTTGAGATGGAAATGGTTCTTGTTGCTCCAAAGACTATCTTCACGTTTTAGGGACCTTCTAAAGGGTTGAAACACCTTGGAAAATAATTTTTGGATCAAGACTCAAAGGGCTCAAAAATCAGCCCCTTGGCCGAATGCTCTCTCTCTCCTCTAGGTTTTCTTTCTTTGTGTTGTGTAGTTGAAATGAATTGTGATGGCTGATTTCTTTAGTCATTATTTGGTTCAACTTTGATGCCTACAAGTTGGTCACATGCTCCACTTATGGCATGAGTCACTCCATTAACTTTACACTTAAAATTCCATTTTTTTCTACAACTTTTTAGGCCAAGTGTGGCCAAGCCTCACCTTCTTGTTTCTCCTTTCTTCTTTCTTTTCAATTGTTTACAAGACAATTGTATGTGTGGTGAATGATTCATACACCATCCTTTGTCCATTGTAATTATGCCAAGATGAATGAGCAATATTTAATGTGAAATGATCCCTCCACCATGTTATGTCTTCCTAAAATAATGTATACTTTCATAAAGTAGTAGATGCTTAAATATTCAAATGCATGCTTCACATGGATGCCTTATTTTCAGTCACTTGGCTGAATTCCACACTCCTTTCTTTCAATTTGGTTGTCCACAATATAATGTAAGTGTAGTGGATGAATCACATTTAAATGTATATTTGTATGTCTCCCATAGTAGTCTTATTTAAGATGACTTTGAGTCATCTTTTGGACATGGCATGTTAATGTTCATATTGGCTCATTGTTGCCACTAATTTTAACTTAACACCACGATTAAGTAGTTCCTAATTTCCATTAATGCTTCTATACCAAACAAAATTTGTAGATAAATTGTGACTTCAAACGAAATCGGAAGTTAAAGTCTCTACTTTGTATCTTGAGATAGTCTTAATACTCAGCCCGACTTGAATCATCCATATCTCCTTACCCCGATATCATTTTGACGAGCTGTTTGTTGCGTTGCAAACTAGACTCGATGAACTTAATTTTAGGCTTTTGAAACACCTTAAAACTCCTCATATACTAGGAGATATGCCTCCTACAATATAGGCTAAAATCGGGTCCGAGATTTTACCGAAATTGTTCCGATTCATTTCGTTTAACTTCTAATCCTCTTCCAACCTCATGTAACCTCTTATACATACATATACACAGTCATTTACATCCATAACAATTCATATACATGTCTCGAAGGGTCCGTAGAATCACAATAACCATAAGTAGAACTCACAAAGCTTCGACGAAACTCCAATCGAAAAAGTATATTCCTATCTTTTGTCCATCTTCTATATCATTACTAATAATCTCAAATACTTTAAAAGGTCACTCACATTACCTCATATACATACTCATAACGCGATTTCAAATCCTTTAGGTTACCAGTGTCACCTCGAGATACTTAAGACAACCATATTTATAACGATATTCTTACTAACTCGATTAACTTTCCTTGAACCTTCTTAACTCATTCTTTCTTGTTTTAATACAAGTAGCAAGGATTATTATGGAGTGTGACATTCTCCCCTCCTTTAGAACATTCGTCCTCGAATAAGTAAGTAGCCGACGCTCGAGAGTTAAAACGGTAATCGTGTTAAGTTCTTTCAAAAAAAGAGTCGTTAGGACTATGCAAAGGAAAATCTCGGGGACCACGGATATGCATCAAACCAATCCGGGCCCGCCCATGAAAGTTAAAGTCATTATACGTTATAGAATCATTCACGAGCATATCAAAGCAATCCGGTTCTGTCTATGAAAGTTAGGGACATTTTCAACATAAAATCCTTTTGGAGCAAAACTCTCTATACCACATTTGAATTCAACCATACAAAAGACATAAAGACCATAGTTCTACCACATTAAGAATGCCAACATTAAGAGATGGATAAGAATCGTAACCATGCTCGAATCATAAGAGTAGAGTTACCCCGAGAATCGTGTCGTAGCTTACTTACACTAAAACATGCCAAAAGAAAGAAAGGGTAAGCTTCACATACCTCGTCCGCTTCCTAAGCTAATCCAAACTCAAGTCTCGGGCTCCCCAAGATCTACAATACGTCAATAAATACCAAACATTAGCTATAGGCACTTAGGAATTCAATCCTAAGTTAGCATTTGTCTATAGAAATTTGGGCAGAGATTTTCCCCGTTTATATGCCAAGCCCGAATTCTCAATTCAGTAACCAACAACACCAACAACAATACCAATAGTATTAACATCATTTCCAATACCGACGTATGCCATAAAATAGCTCGCATTAATCGTTTTCTAAATTTCTCAACCAACCAAATTTGCGATATAACTATTTAATAATTTTATTTCCGTAAAGGAGTCAAAATTCATATGAACAACATCAATAACAACAGCCTTCACATTTTACAAGGTAAATACATTTATTTTCATCCAGAATTCTCTTCAAATCTCCTTCCATAATTCACAACACCAACAAACGAATTTATCAGACTATTCCCTCCGTGCTAATCCGTTAAAATTCTAAATAAACTCGTTAACCATGAAAAGGAACCGTATTCATACCTTAAGCATGCATCCCCCACGTTATCACTCTTCTCCTTGATTGATTTTTAGCTCAAATTGAAGACAACGCAACAGACAACACTTTTCTCTTCATGGGGCTTCGGAATTCGGGGCTCAGATTTTGGTCAAAATTAGTTTTTCTTCTCTCCGAGGCTCTTCTCTCTCTCTTTCCAGAATTTTCTGGTGTTATTGGTATGAAAAATGAGAGGAAAGGGCTGAAATTTCACTTAAATAGGCATGGGTCATGGGCCTAACCCGATTGGGCCTTCCAAGGTTTGGGCCTAGCCCACCGACCTTCCGTCTTAAAACGTCCATATCTCCTTATCCTGACAGCACCTGTGAGCCCACGACCTATGGTTGGAAAGCTAATTCAATTATCTACAACTTCTATCTTTGGTATTTTTCCAAATTCCAAACTTATAATACCGTTTCTGCCCCTCGAAATCAGATCACCCGAAAACGTTACTTAAAAATATTTGCTTGGAGGACTTCCACTTTGATTTGGCGCAAGGGTCCTTCTTGAGTTATGTTTAACTTCACATATGTGATTCATATAAATTGTCACATGTCCCAAAAAAAATCTCAATGTGTGGGCCCCACCTCAGCTTGCGAATAATCCGACGTACAAAAATACGAAATATAATACTGTCAACGTGAGTTTAAATTATGAAGCAACAACATGATTGTCAATTTTTAAGCACGTTAATAAGGACCTTCCAATTGGTTGGAACTCGCTAGAAGAAAATATTTTTTTGAATCAAGATTTGAGGGCTCAAATTTTGCTCCATGGCCGAATGGCCTCTCTTTATTTTTCTCCAAGTTTCTTGAATTTTCTAAGGTTTGAAAGTATGAAGAATGTGATTAATAAGTCATCCAATATACTCATATATAAGTCATCCATGTGTCCCATGGCCCACACATGGCTTGGATGAATTAAAATTAGCCAAGCCATGGGTGGTGCCCCACCACACCACACGGCCAACTTGGCCATTATTTCATGAAATGCCAACTTTTCTAAATTAACTTTTAACCCCAAATTTTTCTTAATATTCCATGCCAATAAATTCATAAGCAACTTATGCCTTAACACAAAATCGAAGGTCAAAAGTCTCTACCTCATATCCCGGAATAGTCCTGTCCTTAACTTATCATGGTTAGCTCAGATTGTCCCAAGGTACAAAATACGGGATATAACAATTAGAATCGTCACCAGTAATGTCCATCATATGCTAGACAGGGGAACAGTGGTGTGACGATACCCATTAGCCTGAAACCCATTTTCCTTTCTGCTTTCGATCTTGAAATATTTTTGGATGTGAGATTGTGCTTGGAATGTTCGAATTAAGTTTAGCTGATTGTCGGGAGTTCTCATTTTTCTTTAGCTCTTTCTTAATTTTGTGTCATTTCTTTCTTTATTATTTGTATTTTCAATTTTGCCCCTGTGTCAATACTAAAAAGTGAGTGTTCTCAATGTTTTGCAAAAAACTAAAGAGGTTAGGGTGTGAACCATACAAAAAAGGACGGGGTGCAAATTATAAAAGAAGAC
>NW_026717013.1:0-23786 GCF_029784015.1 Lycium ferocissimum | reverse complement strand
TAAGCTTTTGATGTTGATCCTCTCTCTTGATGATATGGAAAGGTGGAAAGGGTTTTGGAACCTTCAAAATCTCTCAAGAGAACTCTAAAAATGTAAGGGAATAAGTGAGAGAAGATGGAAATGAATTTAAATGCCGTTTGGGTTTTAAAAAGGTGGTCAAATTACACCCCGACCAACTTTGCGAAGAGTATGCGGCTCAAAGACACTCCTCCCTCGGCCTGGGCAGAAAGGCCAGCCATTCTGGCAAGTTGGCGCCCAGTGTGCGGGTCAGCGCATTGAGTGTGCGAGCGCACACTGCCCACTTTTCCCCGGTTCCGCGAAAAAGCAATCCTTTCAATTCGTTTGATCTCCAATCCCAGAGGGACCTTCGTGGCACTTGTCTAGAACTTAATTAACCATCTAAGGGCCTCATATCTCTTCCTTAAGGTGATGATAGGCAAAGCATGGCTCAAATGATACCAAACTTCCAAAATATGGTTCAACCTTAAGCTCCTACGACGAACTTGCTTCCTTTTACCTCAAATGTCTTTGGAATCTTAATTAGAATCCTCAATTACCCCTTTTACTTATAAGGGCTTTTTTTTTTTTTTTGATAAAAAAACTAGCACTAGGTATAGTTGTGAATTTTATAAAAATAAAGTTCTGTACAGAAAGTGTAAAGAAAGCAAAAAGGCAAAAAGCCAAAAATATTACAAGGCCAAAAGTGCCTAGAAATCAAAGGTAAAATAGCCTAAGTAGCTATATCTAGCCTAATGTATGCATGACCATTCCAAGCCTTGGCCTGATTCCATTTTAGTCACCTCAAGCTCTCACCAGGTGTTATGTAATCAAATGCCAACAGAAGTATGCTTCCAACTTGCAACTGTGCAAAATCAGGCCTTTTATGCTAGCCAAAGCTGTATATAATCTGAGTCTCCTGAATTTGAATATGACAGTTTATCATGCTTTATCTCTATCACTAAGGAGATTCTTCCAACAAAGTAACATGAAGTTAATACCACACATTAGATAGAATTTGCTTAGTAACGGACTCGAAGAGATAAACTTGATCTTGAAATACCTCTACCTTGATAGTCATCCGTCAACAATGATGCGACTTTCGGTGTTGCTACATTTGAACTTATGAATTACATGCTTTAATACGGCTCCTAGGAATTCTTGTTTTAAATACGAGCTTGGTAAATGCATTTTATCCATGTTTACAAGTCTCCTAACTGAAGTTGGTAAATAGCTCAAAGTTAAGAGTACCTGCAAAATCAAAAACATAGTTAGTTAAAAAATCAGCAAGCTGGTTGCCTTCTCTCAGCACATGTCTAACTTGTATCAGTCCCTTCTTCCTCTATTCTCTAATCTTCTGCACCTCCATAGTAATACTCCATGGAATTTCCCAGTCCCCTTCTACTACCTTTATTAAACCAAGTGAATCAGTCTCCAATATCAGCGGTAGATGTTCCGTGTTACACAAAATATAATTCCATCATGCATTGCTTTTACCTCGCACACGACAAGTTGTATACTGCAATCCTGCTAGCAGTAGCATGAATGAACTCTCCTTCATGATTTCTCATACAAAATGCAGATGCACTAGGACTAGGATTTCCCCTGGAGGCACCATCACTATTACATTTGAACCATCCTGCAGGAGGGCTAATCCATTGAACCAGTATGTACTGTATGTGAGGCCTATATTGTTCCAAATGTTGTACCAGTTGAGGCCAAGAGTTTGGCAAATTTGTCATCCATGGATATCTATTTTTGGCCAGTTGAATGAGATTAAGATTAATCTCATATATGACCCTATGCCTAGACATGTTACCACCATGCAAAACTGTGTTTCTTCTTTTCCAAAGTTGCCAAAGTATGATTGCAGGAGTGTTATAGCCCGTATTTCGTGCGCTCGTACATTTCGAAGAAGTCGTGAAATGTGGGAGGTAAGATCGTTTTCCAATAATTATTTTAATGAACAAGTAGGTCGTGAATATTAATTGTGAATATTGTTGGTATGGAATATTGAGAAAGGTCGAGGGCGAAAAAGGAAAATTCGCAAAAAGGTTCATGGAAATATTTAAAAAGACTAGGGGTAAAATGGTCATTTCATGAGAATTCAAGAGAGTTCCAAAAAGGGGCCATATTGGCCATGTGAAGGAAAAGAATGAAAGAGGATGACTAAAATAAGTCATCTTTAAAAAGGATGAAAAATTCTAGAAAAAGAAAAAGGAAGGAAAATTCTAGAAAATAAAGAAAAAGGGGGGAAAAAGGAAAGAAAAATCTAGAGAGGGGGCATGTGCCCCTCACATGCATGCATTATGAATATATATATATAAGAGAGGGGTGTTCATATTTTGAGAAGGAGAGAAAGAAAGCAAGAAAGAAACACAAAAAAAAAAAAAAAAGAGGTGAGAGGGTTCGGCCAAAGGCCAAGAAATTTGGCCTCATGAGGAATTGGTCAAACAAATATTTTCTCCTAGCAATCCTACTAATTTGAGGGTCCTCTACAACATGGAGTAAGTGTTGAAGCAAGTAGAAGTCTTTTGGTGTCATGTATCAACTCTAAACCAAGTGAAGAAGTTGAAGCAAAAAGGTAAGAAACAATCTTCCTTTATATATTATGAATGTTTGTGCATGTTATAATGCATGGAAATGAATGAACAACATGAAAATATGGATGTTGAAGTTGAGCCATGGATGTTGATGTTTAGCCGTGTAGGTGTGTTGTATGTTTAGGGTGATGAATCAATTTTAGGTAGTATGTTTTGTATTGTCGTAATGTGTGGAAATGGATAAAAATCATGGAAGGTTGTGTGTGGTGTGTGTGGCCGTGAGTGGGCTGCCATGGTGTAGGAAAAATGAATTAATGTTAGTTAGTATTCTAGTTGTTGTTGTGATGGATTCTATGTAATGAAAATGAAAGTTTGATGATTCAAATGGAAGTTGTGATGGTTATGGGCTGATTTGGAACGTAATATGATTTGAATATGCTTTCTTGAATTCATGGAAATAATGTTGTAAATATATGGAATTGTTGATATAGTTTATGAGTTTGAAAGAAATAAATGTATTGTTGAAGTTCTTATGGCATTTGGAAGATTTGGGTTGGAATGTATTGGACATGTTGTGAGTTGAGTATTGATATTGTTGTTATGATTGTTGGTTTGGCCGGGTTGAATTCCCGGATTGTTGTCGATTAAAATTGGCCGAGTTAGAATCTCGGGGATGGCGCATTTACAGGGGAAATGCTGCCGAAATTTCTATAGACCAATGTTGATTCAAGATTCGGATTCTTAAGGACTCTAATTAATGTTTGGTAAACATGACCAAATTGTAGATTTTGGCGGGTTTGGCAACTTGGAATTGGAGTACCAGAAGGAGCGGAAAGAGGTATGTAAGGTTTCACTTTCCTTCTTTGGCATGTCTTAGATGTAGTAGGCTTGAATACGTGCCTCGGGGACAATTCCTTTTCTAGAAATCCGAGATTGAAATTAGTTACTATTCATTCGGAGAATTGAAGTAAATGTACGCGAATAGTTGAAAGAAATGTCTAAACACCTAGAACTTGCGAAAATAGGATCCGACTACGCTTTAAACTCTCACAAGTAATGTCATAAAAGGTAAAGTACGTAAATTGTGTACGCCGCCTCGTTAGACCCGAGGTGGGCCCATTGTTCCCGGACTTTCCTTATTGTTTCATTTATCAAACGACAAGTGTTGTAACCGTTCTAATAAGAGTAATTCTATGACAACAATGGTAACGATGATGTTAAGGAAAAGAATATGTCTATGAAGAGTATGACAAGAATGATTCCATGACTAAGAGTCTCAAGTTAAGGAGTCAATATGAGTATGAAGGTATCAAATTAGATCTTGATTTTTAATTCTATTCCTTGGTTATGATCTGAGTTTCTAAAAACTCCAAGGTATGTGAGTTGTCGTCGTACAAGGTTTATGATTTCCTTCCACGTTTTCTCTTAACGTTATTCTTCGTTGACAGTCTCGCCTTATAATACTAGTTCCTTCAAGGTGAGACATGATGACCATGATTATTCCATAATGCAATCGGAGGCTACCGACCTTACGTCACTCCGATAGAGTTGTAGCTTTTCATTGGGCTCTCATGCATGCTTTATAAAGTATGTTTTTTATAACACCGTGCCTACATGGCCGGCAGTCACACCGCGCCGTCCAATGGGCGGCGGGCAGATCACCACCGTGCCTATGGGCGATTACACCGGACGCGGGAGGCACGGACGCGGGCTCATTACACCATTCCTATATGGACGGGCGGCTATACACCGATCCTACGTGGTCGGCGCGGTTTACTTACAAATATTTACATGTTTTTTTTTAAAAAAGCTAGCATGCACCAGCATTCGCCCCAGGGGCACTCGGATGACGGATACTCCTTTATTCCATGGTTTGCTCGCATATAAGAGTTAACACCTATATGGTCGGGCATGTCCACCGCACCTATATGGTCGAAGAGGCACACCGCACTACACGGTCGGGCGGTTTACTTTTACGGATCTATATAGTACTCAAAGGTAAAGCTAACTCTGCATAATATACTCATGAGACAAACAGAGATACGGGTATATACCACCCTCCCATGTTGTGTTTTATGTTCTCTATTATGATCTCGTGATGCTATTCATGCCTTACATACTCGGTACATTGCTCGTCTGACCCTCTTCTTCCCGGGTCTCGCGTTTCATGCCGCGCAGGTACACCCAGATGATGAGACGCCACTATAAAAGATGTTCCAGCGAAGTTGGCAAACTCCATTTGTTTTGGAGTGTCGCCGAGTCGCCGTGCTTTCTTTTGTGATGCCTTGTTTGAAGTTAGAGACTTTGCGGACACGGTCGTGGGTTTCGAGGAGTCGATTGTACTATGATACCGATTTTGTACGATTTACATATTTTAGTCGATTTAAAAGCAACAAAAGGAATATTTCAGCAATCTTATTATGTATACTTGCCGTAGAGAATCAAAAAAAAAAAAAGAACGTAGTAAGAGTCGGTGGTTCGTTTCGCTCGGCTACGGTTACGGGGTCGGTGCCCATCACACAGTGAGATCGGGGTGTGACAAAGTGGTATCGAGCAGTCGGTCCAAGGGTTGTACGCAAAGTCGTGTCCGGCAGAGTCCTGTTTATGGGTGTGAAGCCGGCCACATTTATAAACGCGAGGCTGCCGGGCATTTAGGAATTGTTGACCTTCCTTTGTCATGAGATCATGCGATAGAGCCAAGTCATAGGAAATAAGACCCTTATACTAATCGTTGAATTCGTGGCGCCCGATATCGGCGGAAAAGGCGAGGGATGATATGGAAGTTAAAGAGGTAAGACCGGATGGATATATTTGTTACATATAAAGCGGGAGCCAGATAGGAAATAGTCGTACGGGCGAAAGTGAATATCGAGAAGAAAAAGGGTAAAACGGTAAATGTAAAAGAAAGGACGTATTACGAAAGTGTTTCGGAAGCTGTAAGGCTTCGACTGGCTTTAGATCATGTAATAAAGATCATATGAGAAAGTGGACGCGATTATATCAGTGTTAAGGCACAGAATTCCACCAAAGTTTCGGGATTAAGCGTGCTCAGGTGGGAGCAATTTCAGGATGGGTGACCCCCTGGGAAGTGAACTAAGAATTTTACAAATCGAGATATAAGAGACAAATGAATGGTTGGAGTAACCTAAGGGGAAACTAAAGTATATGGAATGGTTGGAAATCATAGGAAGATGCGTAGGACAGGGCAGACTAGATTAATGAAGAAACAGAAAGTGCGGCACAGCTCGGGAACTAGGATAGGCTTGAACAGCGTTTGAAAATATTTTGTGAGCTAGTAGATAGTAATTATATATATATATATATATATATATATATATATATATATATATATATATATATATAAGGTGTAACATATCCTATATGATTAAGGAAGACATTAATCAAACAAAGGAATCGAGAAGGACATAGCGAAAGTAAGTGGATCGAAGCTTCCAGATGCTATAAGGTGAACGGTATTAGTACTTAAGGAAAGCTCATCATTGGAGAATCTAACATAATAATAGTTGGAAAGTAAAAAGGGGTGAGTTAATGGAAAAGGAAAGACCCGAGTTCACGGAAGCAAGGAGATAAAATTTCGGTAAAGAAAAGTAAGAAAAGCTAGTGAGGGGAAACCACGAGAGAAGCTATCGACAAGACACGAGACTGTTTGGGCCAAAATTCAAAAAGACATGTGAGGAGAGATAGAGTATAAATAGATCAAAAAGGAAAAAAATATGGGATGCTAGGCACCAAGTTCCAAGAAAGATGAGAAACAAGGTATAAATGAAGACTTCGAACCCAGAAGACATAGCAAGAGGAAGATACTGAAGGGGGGAGACCATATATGAGTTCCCCTAAAAAGGAGACCATATTATATTAGGCCTAAAAAGGAAATTTATTAGCCTGGGATCAGAGTTTAAAACATGGCGGCATGTCGCAAGAATACTTGGGAGAAGAGTAGAGCGAAATAACAATGAGTATATTAAGAGATAGACACGAGGATAAAGAAATAACCTACGACCGCATTGAATCGTTAAGTAAGGATTGCGAACCCAAGGCGTGGTTTCGTTAAGGTGTGGTGATGAACGAAAGAATGTAAAAGAGAGATGATGCGAGAAAGACAAGGGTAATGCGTTGGTCCAGTAAATTAGAAGACCCATGATATCAAACAAGGACTCAGGAAAAGGTCAAGGAGTTCGATTATAAGGAAAACGAGACAAAGGATAAGAAACGGGCATAAAGGAAGGAACAACTATAAAGGAACTCCCTCCCGAGTACTATGACGCCCCTAAGATCGATTGAACATTCGAGGACGAATGTTCCAAAGGGAGAGGATGTTATAGCCCGTACTTCGTGCGCTCGTACGTTTTGAAGAAGTTAAATGTGATAAGACTATGGTCTAAAATAATTTTAATGTGCAAGTTGTTCATGAATATTAATTGTGAACAATGGTAGTATGGAAATATTGAGAAAGGTTAAGGATAAAAAGAGAAAATTCGCAAAATGGTTCATTGAAATAATGTGGAAGTCTGGGGCAAAATGGTAATTTCACAAAAGTTCAAGAAAATTCTTGAAGGGCCAAAACTTACATAGGAAGAAATTGGTTTTCTTTTGTTGATTTTCAAGAAAAGAATGAAAGAGGATGACTAAAATAAGTCATCTTTAAAAAGGATGAAAAAGTCTAGAAAAAGAAAAAGAAGGAAAATTGGTCTAGAAAATAAAGAAAAAGGGGGAAAAAAGAAGAAAAATCTAGAGAGGGGAGAATGTGCCCGTGACATTTTGTTTATGAATATATATATATAAGAGAGGGGTGTATATATATATTTGAGAGGAGAGAAAAGAAAGCAAGAAAGAAACACAAAAAAAAAAAAAAGAATATAGAGGGGGCCATGGCCAAAAAAAAAAAATTTGGCCATGGAAATTGATCAAACAAATTATTTTCTCCTATCCTACTAATTTGAGGGTCCTCAACATGGTATAATTTTTGAAGCAAGTAGAAGTCTTTTGGTGTCATGTATCATGACTTTAAACCAAGAGGAAGAAGTTGAAGCAAAAGGTAAGAAACTATCTTCCTTTATATATTATGAATGTTTGTGCATGTTATAATGCATGGAAATGAATGAACAACATGAAAATATGGATGTTGAAGTTGAGCTGTGGATGTTGATGTTTAGCCGCGTAGGTGTGTTGTATGTTTAGGGTGATGAATCAATTTTAGTTAGTATGTTTTGTATTGTTGTAATGTGTGAAATGGATAAAAATCATGGAAGGTTGTGTGTTGTGTGTGTGGCCGTGAGTGGGCTGCCATGGTGTAGGAAAAAAATGAATTAATGTTAGTTAGTATTCTAGTTGTTGTTGTGATGGATTCTATGTAATGAAAATGAAAGTTTGATGATTCAAATGGAAGTTGTGATGGTTATGGGCTGATTTGGAACGTAATATGATTTGAATATGCTTTCTTAAATTCATGAAAATAATGTTGTAAATATATGGAATTGTTGATATAGTTTATGAGTTTGAAAAAAAATAAATGTATTGTTGAAGTTCTTATGGCATTTGGAAGATTTGGGTTGGAATGTATTGGACATGTTGTGAGTTGAGTATTGGTATTGTTGTTATGATTGTTGGTTTGGCCGGGTTGAATTCCCGGATTGATGTCGATTAAAATTTGCCGAGTTAGAATCTCGGGGATGGCGCGTTACAGGAAATGCTTGCCGAAATTTCTAGTAGCCAATGTTATTTTAAGAATCATTCTTAAGGACTCACTAATTAATGTTTGGTAAACATGACCAAATTGTAGATTTTGGTGGATTTGCAACTTGAATTTGGGAGTACCGAGAGTGAGCGGAAAGAGGTATGTAAGGTTCTCTTTCCTTTCTTGGCATGTCTTAGACGTAGTAGGCTTGAATACGTGCCTCGGGGACAATTCCTTTTCTAGAAATCCGAGATTGAAATTAGTTACTATTCATTCGAGAATTGAAGTAAATGTTCGCGAATAGTTGAAAGAAATGTCTAAACACCTAGAACTTGCGAAATAGGATCCGACTACCGTTAAACTCTCCAAGTAATGTCATAAAATGTAATGTACGTAAATTGTGTACGCCGCCTCATTTGACCCGAGGTGGGCCCATTGTTCTAGGACTTTCCTTTATTGTTTCATTTATCAAATGATAAGTGTTGTAACCATTCTACTAAGAGTAATTCTATGATAACAATGGTAACGATGATGTTAAGGAAAAGAATATGTCTATGATGAGTATGACAAGAATGATTCCATGACTAAGAGTCTCAAGTTAAGGAGTTAATATGAGTATGAAAGTATCAAATTAGATCTTGATTTTAATTCTATTCCTTGGTTATGATCTTATTTTCTAAAAACTCGAAAGTATATGAGTTGTCGTCGTACGAGTTTATGATTTCTTCTATGTTTTCTCTTAACGTTATTCTTCGTTGACAGGTCTCGCCTTACAATACTAGTTCCTTCAAGGTGAGACATGATGACCATGATTATTCCATAATGTGAACGGAGGCTACCGACCTTACGTACCCTGGAGTAGAGTTGTAGCTTTCCTGGCTCTCGTAAGACGTTTATAAAATATGTTTTTTTATATGTGCCTACATGGTCGGCAGCAAGATCTGTACCGCGTCGTCGGCCGGGCTACGGCAAAACACACCACTGCGGTGGGACGATTACACCGGACGGGAGGCACGGACGCGGGCTCATTACACCGTTCTTTTATGGACGGAAGCGACTATGCACCCATCCTACGTGGTGGTGGGGCCGACTTACAAATATTTACATGTTTTTTAGCTAGCATGCATGGCATTTCGCCCCGAGGGCACTCGGATGACAGACATCTCCTTTATTCCATGGTTTGCTCGTAAAAGCGTTACACCGTACCTATACGGTCGGGCGGTGTCCAATCGCCCCTGTATGGTCGGCGATTCACACCGCTTTACTGCCGGGGGCAAATACTTTTGCAAGATGTCATATAGTACTCCAAAGGTAAAGCTAACTTGCATAATATCCGTCACGGTAGACAAACAGAGAATCTGTGTTATACCACCCTCCCATGTTGTGTTTATGTTCTCTATTATGATCTCGTGATACTATTCATGCTTACATACTCGGATATCGTTGTACTGTGGCACCTCTCTTCTTCGGCCGCGTTTCGTACGCGTTGTGCACCCAGGATGATTAGACGCCACTATAAAAGATGTTCCAAACCTGGCAAACTCCCGTTTGTTTTGAGCACGCCGAGTCGGGGCTCGGGCCGCCATGATGCCTTGTTTGAAGTTAGAGACTTTGCGGAGGACACGGTCGCGGGTTTCGGAGTCGGGCCAGTACTATGATACCCGCTTTGTACACATATTTTTTAGTCGATTAAAAAGCAACAAAGGAATATTTCAGCAATCTTATTAAGTGTATACTTGCCGTAGAGAATCAAAAAAATTTAGAACGTAGTAAGAGTGGGAGAGGTTCGCTCGACTCCATTTGCCGGGTGCCCATCGACCCCAGCGAGATCGGGGTGTGTGACAAGGAGGCTTGGTATAATGGCTTCGACTGAAGAACACTTTGTGTCCCACCATTTCTTGATAGTTTTACTAACAGATGAAAGGGCCTTGCCCACGCTAGTCGTGCCGAGAACATCTTCCATATATCTCACAAAGATATTGACTGTCACAAATATACGGTTCATTGGTTCTTGGTGGGGCTGGGCACAACACTCGCATATAGACACAATAGATATCCCCATCTTTGCAAGTACATCATCGGCAATGTAACTTCCGCTTTCCACTCTCTACAAGAAGAAAAGCAATCTTGAAAGGCAAACCTGTCCAGACTGCTTGAAACACCGATTTGAGGCACCTCTTTGTCTTATTACTTCCCATGCACTACTAGCAAAGGTACTTACCACTACTAGCGAGCATTCAATGTGCCTTATCCATATCTTCTCGAGGGAGAAGTCAATGTGCATCTCCTTCTCTATATGATCACAATATCTTCTAGCACAGCTTTGTTGCAATAACAACCGATAATTCTAAGTCCCATTCTCTATCGCATACGTAACCTCCGAATATTGTCATCCATAGGGAAATTAGCCGGCATAAAAGGCGCGAAGGACCAAGTTTAGTCCGGTTGTCAAACCAAAAGTTAGGAGAACTATTTCTTAGTTCCCATCAGATCTCCCTTCTATAAGATCTCTTTTATTCTAAAGATCTTCTTCCATAATTGTCGGCCCTCCTCGGTAAAACACAGTTTAAATATATATTATTCTGATACTTATTCCATATGAATGTTGACCACAAGGTACCGAAGTTCGAATCTCCGCCATAGCTTAGTGAATAAAGTTTTTGATACATACGTAAAGGGACACAAATCCCAATCCTCCCTCTGTTTAGGAACACACACTTTCGACCAAGTCACCGGTGTCTACTGCTTGCCTTCTTCCTTATTACTCCAATAAACTCTTGCAAAGATTTTATGCAGTTCATTTAGTGTGTACTTAGTAGGTGCCATTGCAGATAGAAGGTACATTGGCATACTTTTGTAAGACACTATTGATAGGAACTGTCGTCCCTCCAAATGATAACAACCTTCCTTTCTAGTTCTGCAGCCTATCTTTCACCCTCTTAATTAGATCATTATAATAAACTTTCCTTTTTCTAGAGTGGAAGATAGAATGACCAAGATATTTGAAGGGAAATATGCCTCTAGTAAATCCAGGTTCCTGCTCAACTTCTTGACATATTTGACCGTCGATTGGATGCATGTAAAAGAAACTTTTCTCTCTATTTATCAATTGACACGACAACTTTTCATAATCTCTCAAAACATTCATAGTCGATTCCAATGATTGTTTATTGGCCGATGCAAAGATGATGGTATAAATGACATAAGCAAAATCGATTGAGGTTTGCACTCCGTTTTGGCGTACAAAAACACTTATGATCATGCTCGAAATAAAGAGTTAAGTGCTCTAGATAGCACTTCTGGCGAAAGTATAAATAAACTGACGGTGACAATGGATCTGTTACTTCACCCATAAATTGGAAAAAACCCATAGTTGGCCATTGACAAAAGCTGAATACCGATTATTGCTAACGACCTCCCGTATACGGTCATAAAAATTTCTGCAAATCCTATTCTTCTCGGCACCTAGTTAAATATAGCCGACACTCTGTCATATGCCTTAGCCATATCTAACTTAATCACCACATTTAACGGAGGTTACCTCTCTTTCTAATACTCTTGTGACAATTTACGAGTGAGCAACATATTCTCGATAATGCTTCTTCCTTCTAAAAAACCCAGCCAGTTCTTTAGAGATCAAGCTTTGGTAGAATCTTATCCGGTCTTCCATGAACCACTCTTGAAATGACCTTGTTTATGAAGTTACTCAAACTTATTGGTCTGAGATCCCCAAAAGTGTGAACTTCTTATTTCGTATGAATCAACACCAATTAGAACGAGTTATTGATTTTGGGAGAGCATGACCGTCGCCGATAAGCACAGAACCATTACGAATACATGATTCTGATATCCAGAACATGAATGAAAGAAAGTTCACGATAATCAATCGGGACCCTGACGCTTCACTCGGCTTTAAGTTCAAAAACAACATTCTTTGCTTCTTCACGGGATGGAAGTGCACAAAGCAAATCATTGCTTTCGGAAAGAGACCATCATCACGACTCGACTAGGGGCAATGACGGTTACCCGGAGTGACCACCCAGGCCACCACTCATTCTCTTACTACTTTTTGCATTCATTCATTATTCTTGTACTTCTAATCATAGAGAAACCATTTTCACTTTGAAACATATTTACCTTTATATACATAAGCCCTTCGCCTATCAAATATATATATACAACGGGGAAAATAGTAAGACCATACTACCAGCGCGTACGTATCTCTAAGGCCTACACTAGAGTACTAGACATATGGACGGGGACTGGGTACCCAAACATATATACACAAAATAATAGGCAATGGCACCTAGAACAATGGAGTGCTCTCCAAAAATTCTGCTTTGATAGCTCCTACGAATGCTGGATCACCTGCTGTCTGCACAATGAAAATGAACACAGCGACGAAGAAAAGGAAAAAGACGTCGGTACGAACATTGTCTCTTTGAGTATATAAGCATGAATAGAATAACATAATAAAGAAATCATAAGATATGAGATGAAGATATAACCTACTTAACCTTTTAGAGTAAATGCATTTTATACATATCACATATATCAACATATCACATGTACCATCGTCGTCGACTCGCGTCAGAAGTAACCGTCATACCGCCCAGCTGGTGGTGTACAAATAATAACCATAGCTTAATTTAGAAGAGAAGAAACACAATCAAACTCATTACCTGCGCAGCCCTCGGCAACACTCGGGAAACATAAATGTACACACGGGGTCTTAGAACAATCCTTAAGTAAATAATGCGAGTGAACACACGTTCTTCAAGCATACACGATATAAGTACAATCCTTAAGGAAATACACCGGTTCTAGAATGCACAACTTAAATATAGTATCACAACAGTCCCTTCGGACAGCCGCTTCCGGCCTAGTAATAATAATAATAATAGTAATGATAATGATAACAACAATGATAATAATGATAATAATGATAATAATCCCCTTCGGGTGTGCCGGTCCCGACATACGTCTATCCTGGCCCCTTCGGGCATGCCGGTCCCGAAATAAAATGATGGCCCCTTCGGGCATCCGGTCCAACATACGTCTATCCCGGCCCCTTCGGACATGCGGCCCCGACATAATATTCCTAGCCCCGTCGGGCATGCCACTCGTGACATACGGCTACCCTGGCCCCTTCGGGCATGCCACTCGTGACATAATACTAATCCTAGCCCCTTCGGGCATAATAATAATAATAATAATACTAATAATAGCGTTGTGGAATGTAGACATAAGTCGTAGGTGGAATGAAATAGTAAAATCTCGCACCCCCTTCGGAGTGGTTTGAAGAGTCTTATATAATAAGATATCGCACTCCCTTCGGAGTGGTTTTGAAAAGTTTAAATAATAAAATCTCGCACCCCCTTCGGAGTGGTTTTGAAAAGTTTAAATACTAAAATCTCGCACCCTTCGGAGTGGTTTTGAAAGGTCAACTTTATATTTTCTTTAATACAAAACAAACTTCCTTAAAATCATTTGTAAACCGCAAACACGTTTCAAGTAAATCTGAGTTAGCATAAAAGGTTAACAACCGTATGCACATGCAGAGTGGTGAGAAATTAAATGCTTTTCAAGTATCATTATGGACATCATTCATTATAAAACATCTACGACCATTTCCAAGCAATTCGAGACCGTTTATGGAAGTTAGGGACATTGTGGGCCCACCTTGGGCCAAGCCGAAGTGGCGTACATAAATTTCGAACATTAGGCCTTGTGATGTCGTCTACGGAAGTTTCAAGGCAATCCGGTTCCAATTGTGAAAATTACAGATGTTTAGGCCGTTTTTCCAACTACTTAGAGCATATATAATTCAATTCTCGAATGAAAAAGGGCAACTTTAGATGCGGATTCCTAAGAGTAGAGTCATCCTCGGGGTTCGTATTCAAACCTATCACACCTAAGACATGCCAAAAGAAAGAAGGGTAAGGCTTTACATACCTTTCTTGCCTTTTACGATCGCCCAATCTCAAATCCCGTTTCGTCCAAAAACTGCAAATGGTCACATTTACCAATTACTATTCATGAGACTTACAATTTTCAACCTTAACCAATACTGTTCTACAAAAATTTGGGCAGCATCTCCCCTATACATATAGCATCCCCGAGATTCAACTCGGCTCAAAACAATCAACAACAACCCAACAACAACATCAACAATCACAATAGAACACACAACTAGTCTTCTTCTTAACATAATGCAATAGCTTCCATTCCGACTTCAAATTTTCAAACCAACACCATCATACTCACATTCATTACTAATCAAAATCATTACGATGCCATTCGGAAGCATTTCATATCATTTCTACAATATATACACAAGATATACAAAATATACAAACTTTCCACCAAAGCCATAATTCATCCAAAACTTCCAACCTTCAACATAAACATCCACAACACATTTTCACCTTCCATTATCATTAACAACAATCATAATTTGCACCTTACAACTTCATTCTCATAATTACATAAACTATAATAAAGTCACATATTTTCCAACAACAACTTAACAATAATTTTTTCATGCTAACTAGAACCATTAACCTTCCATTTCCATCATAAAACTCCAACAACACAATTAACATACTAAATAATATTTATTCATCTCCCCTTCACCTATAACACTACACGGCCACAACACCCCTATGCACAACACACAAAATATTCATACTTTACATTCACTTCTACATACTATAACATGTATATATCTTCCATAACATGAAAAGAACATAAAATTCTTACCTTTCTCCAATAAATTCTCCTTGCCACCAAAGATAGTTTCTTACCAAAATAATTATACCACCTTGTAGAGAATCTCGAACTTGACAAGAATTCAAGAAAATTATGATTCTTGAAATCAAGTTGAAGGCTTGGGAATTTTTTTTTCCTTTCCTTTTTTTTTTCCTCTTTCTCTCTTAGCCGTCCCCTTTCTTTTTTTTTTCTCTTGTTCTTGCTTTTCTAACTTGTGCCATTTTCTTGAATCTTCTAGGATTATATAATAATAATCACATGAAAATTAATTAAAATCCCATGGGCTTGGGCCATTGTTGGCCGGCCACCCCTTACACTTGGGCCAAAATTTCTCTTTTTTTTTTTCATTTATTTTGGGCCCAATTAGTTATGGGCCATATTTTGTAATTCCCGAAACTAATTTTCGAAATTTCCAATTTTACCCTCGGCCTTCTTCCATATTTCCACATCAATATTTTCCATGAACAACATATATATTGAACAAAATCACAATATGACCTTGTCTTTAGCTTGTCACAATCATTTCAAATTTTCTCGAATATGCAAAATTGCGGGATATAACAGCTGCGTTTCATGCCACGCAGGTGTATACAGACGAGTAGAGGATGCTAGTAGAAGATGTTCCAGCTGGATTGGCGAGCTCCATTTCCTTCCTAGTGCTTGAGTCGAGTATCTATGTTATGGTATCTTGATTTATGTTAGAGACTTTGCAGACAGAGTCACGTATAGAACATGTCAGTCTTGTAAGCGGCTCTGTAAGCCGATGTGTCATTATGCATTATGTTACAAGTTTCATATGTTTACAGATTTTCCTTGATTTGAGAAAGACAAAAAGCATGTTTTTGAAAAGCTTACATTATGCACTCATTTCATGGTTTAAGGGCCCAGTATGATTATGAGTATCACGAGAATCAACGGGTTCGCTCGGCCCTAAGTAAGGATCGGGGGCCCATCATGCCCTATCGAAAGTTGGGGTGTGACACAGCTGTCCCACAAAACCAAGTGATGAAACACGTGTCACCAAATATAAAACTAGGACCACTTACCGAAATGCACACATAGATGATCATATTAACGAAAATTCCCTTTGTCGTACAAGGGACCATCACTTATTAATACTTTAAATTATATACAATATTAAAAGTCAATATTTGCAAATATTGGCTTAGTAATATTTAAACTTCTGTATACTTAGTATAAACTCGAAATAAAATAAATCAAATGGTGATACGATGTTGTACTAATTCAGGTGTTGTTTTACTCTATATTGTTAGGATTTTATGCATAGGTGTGAATGGGAAATGGTCCTTTGTACCTTTTCATGGAAAAGACTTCACGCCTTTTAATTTCTTTACTTTGTTGGCTATAAATACTTTATTTCCATCAAATTTTCCAGAAAAAAAAATGAATTTTCTGATCTTCTCTTCTCTTCTTCTTGCACTTCATAAAATATTCGTGTGATTGACAGCCGTCAAGTGAGTTCACAGTCACCGGAGTTTGTTGTACCGCTACAACGGTGAGTAAATCGTTCTATCCTGAGAGGATATATTCCAACACCTAGGGTACATTGAGGGGAACAATTTCCTTAAGGACACACTGTGCATTCAGTGGGCTCGATTTAATTCCTTATACATTTTAAGATATTGTTCTTCTAAGTTCCAGGTTCTGCTTGGTTTATTTTTCAGTTTCTGGTTTAAGTATTTTTCCTAATACAGATTTATAACAATCTTAAGGAAATTATTTGTTTTATATATTCTGTATTCTGTTAATCTACTAGAATCTTACTCTTTTGACAAAGAAGAAGGTAATTTTTTTTTTAGAAATAAAAATACTCTTTTCGGAGTTATAAAAATATTCTTTCAGAAATAAAAGTACCTTTTCAGTTATTTCTACCCCGGGTTTAGAGACTAATCCTTGATAAAATTGGAGAAGAAAGTTACTCTTTTCAGGAAGAAAAAAGTCACTATTTTTAGAAGAGGAAAAAGTATCCTTTTCAGAAGGAAAAAAAATACTTTTCAGAGATAAAAAAAGTAATATTTGGAGATTAAAATCTGCATGATTTTCTACTCCAAGTTACAATTCAGTTTAAAGAATATAAAAACTTTACCGATTTAGTAAATTTTAATTGGCTAGAAGATATAAAATCTCCGCTGGTTGTTTATACGGTTTCAAGAAGGCAAAAACTTCACCGTTTAATTAAATCTGCTTGTGCTAGAGATTATTAGGTTTGAATATATAAAAACTTTGCCAAAGGTATTCTCTGATTAAGAAAATCGGTAGATAAAATTAAAATTTAATTTTGATAGACGACATCAAACAAAACTGTTTGGCCATGGAATAAGTTTCTTCATTGTTGTATTAATTATTGTACATGACATTGGTGTCGCCAGCCACATCGTCGAATTAATTTTATGACACCAACAAAATCTTTAATAGAATTTATAGATGGTAGTCGTTGGAGGGTTTTAAGTAGTAGATGACTAGCTTATGAACCCACTAAATTGATAATTGGTCAATACTTGCTTAGATGATTTATGTTCGTTCTTAAAAGAGTGTCATCTCAATGTCGTGTTTTTTCATGACAATACGTGTCTATTAAAATACAATTATCTGTATTGACATGGATGTTGGTGAAAGGCTACCCGTTGTTTATTGTTTGATAAATATGACGTTCAATTAATCATTGATAATAATGAATGCCTTGTTAATAAGTTCTTGTTTCCCATAGAACTTGTGGGGGGAAGCTATCCTTATGACGACCAGAATACTCAATCGAGTGCTTATAGAGAAACATAATTTATTCTATGTGAAAAATGGAAATGAATAAAGCCCAACTTGAATTACTTCAAAGTATGGGGGTGTTTGGCTAAAGTGCAAGTTTCTCAACCTAACAGGGTAAGAATAGGACCGAAACTGTTGATTGTGTTTTCGTAGGATATGCCACCAATAGTAAAGGATATCGGTTTTACGTCACGCCCCAAATTCGGAGAGGCATGACCGGCACTCGATGCCATACTAGGCCCGAGCGAACCACTCTAAATCTGTAACTCTAGAGGGGCAACCCCAACTTAAACCAACAAGGCCTACCTACACTCAAACAATACCAACAAGCCGGCGAGGCCGCAATTTGGATATGTATATAAATACTGACATCTCATCCGAACTAGGCAAACACACACCCAAAAATATATATATATATATATATATATATATATATATATATATATATATATGCAACCGAGCAAGCCGACGAGGCTACTATGATCGTACAAAGCCAACAGCATCCAAGCAGACATATACAAGCCGACAAGGCTATCACACATACACACTATTTACAGGATTCGTCTACAAGCTTCTAGGGAATGTGTGATGTACCACACAATCTGTAATAAAAAAAGGAGAGACTCCAAGGACCTGGCAACTCCGAACAAAAAGAGAGCTCACCAATCAGCTGAAATCAGATCCTGCCTATTGGGGAAGTCTATCAATCTGTCGATCTGTACCTGCAGGCATGAATGCAGTGCCCCCAAAGAAAAGAGACGTCAGTACGAATAATGTACCGAGTATGTAATGCAAGATAACAACTGAAATGAAATAACAAGCTGTACTCTGGATATCTCAAGAAAGCATCGGGAGGTACTCTACCTGGGTTGCCTCTCATCTGAGGCAAGATAACATAACTCTATAAATAAAACTCCGTGACTCGAAGGTCAGGCATAGATAACATATCTCTGTAAATATTGGTATATCCCGTATTTTGTACATTGGGATAATCCGGGTTAACCACGAAAAGTTAAGGACAAGACCATTCCGGGATACGAGGTTGAGAATTTTGACCTTCGATTTTGTTTAATGCACAAGTTGCATATTCATCTTTTCATTGGTATGGAGTGTTAAGGGTAAATTTGGAATAAGAAAAATTTGGGGCTAAAAGTGAAATAATGGAAAGTTGGCAATTCATGAAAATTGGCCATGTTGGCCATGTGGCTTGAAAATGGTCCCCACACATTTTATGGCCAAATTTAACTGGTCCAACCCATGTGTGATCCATGGGACATTGTACTACTTATATAAGAGAACAAAAGATGACTAATAAGTCATCTTCTCATCATTCCACACTTAGAGAAAAATCAAGAACCTTGGATGAAAAACAAAGGGCCATGTTCGGCCAAGAGGGGCAAAAATTGAGGCCCAAAAATTGATCATGGAAAATTATTTTCTTCTAGTTTCTCTACTAATTGGAAGGTCCTAAACAACATGAAGTGGTTGTTGGAGCAAACAAATCCCTTGTTCATGCAATTCTCAACCCTAGCCAAGTTGAAGAACAAAGTGGAAAAGGGTAAGTTTTAATCCTCTTTTCATATGTTATGCATGGTTTGTGTATGTTGTGGAGTGTGAAAATGAATGAAATTCATGAAAGTGTGGTGTTGATATTGTGGCCGTGTGTTGTGTTGTGGCCGTGTGTATGTTATGTTATGTAGGAGTGATGGATTAATTTTATTTAGCATGTTTGATTGTTGTAGTGTGTTAAGATGAATGAAAATCGTGAAGTTGGTAGGTTGGGGTGGTGGCTGAATATGGCCACCCTTGTGTGGTTAAGAATGAATTAATTCGGTTTAGTATTTTGGTTGTCGTCGTTATGGATTTTATGATGAAAATGAGAGTTTAATGATTCAAGTTGATGTTGTAATTGTTGCGGGCTGATTTGGAAGCTAATGTGATTTTAGCATAGTTTCTTGAATTTATGAGAATGATGTTGTTAACATGCGGATTATTGGTGTAGTTCATGAATTTGGAAGAAAGAAATGTGTTGTTGATGTTCTTATGGAAATTGGAAGGTTTCGAATTTTGGGTATGTTGGTTGAGTCATTAGGATGTTGTGCGAATCGTTTGAAGCATTTTTGAATTTTGTTTGAATAGTTTCGGATTGGTATTTGGATGTATGAGCATTGAAGTTGGCTTAATGGTATGTGATGATTTGAAATAAATGGAATGTTGTCGAATCATGTAGAAAAGAGTTATTGACGTTAGAATGCATGTTGAATTAATTGTTGATGTTGTTAGTATGATTGTTGGTATTGTTGTTGAAGATTTGGCCGAGTTGAATTCTCGGGGTTGTTGACTTTATAGGGGAAATGCTGCCCAAATTTCTGTAGAAAGTGCTAGCCTAGAATTAAATTCCGGAGTGCCTATGGCTAATACTTGGTATCTAATGATCTTGTTGTAGATTTGAGAAGTCGAGACTTGAATTCGGATTAGCTTAGGAAGCGGACAAGGTATGTGAAGCTTACCCTTTCTTTCTTTTGGCATGTCTTAGTCGTAAGTAGGCTATGATACGAGCCTCGGGGTAACTCCATTCTTAAGATCCGAGCACGTATACGATTCTTTTTCACTTCTTGATGTTAACTTTCTTAATATGGTCAAATTATGGTTCTTAAGTCTTTTGTATGGTTGGATTTCAAATGTTGCATAAAAAGTTTTGTTCTTAAAAAGTTCTACATCGGAAAAAGGGCCGTAACTTTCGTAGACAGAACCGGATCGCCTCGATATGTTCGTAAGAGGTTTTATAGCATATGATGACTATGTCTTTCATAGGCGGGCCCGGATTGGGTGAACGCTCGTCCGTGGGTCCCGCGACTTTCCTTGTATAGTTCTGACGACCTTTGAAAGAACTTAATGTGGCTATGATTCCGACCCCCGAGTATGATTACTTATTTATCTGTCGAGTTTGAAATGAGGATTTTTATGCATATGATTTTGATACGTATCTATGTTTTCCAAAGTTCTATTTGATATGCTCTCGAGTGGCATTCGGGGGAAAACTTAATTTGACTATTCTTCTGATTTTTAAATAATGATTCGTTTTGACTATTCAATGGAGTTTTTGAAAGTGATTTAAAAAACGCATATAGTTTCCCACGACTCTGCTCGTGCATATGGTTGTTATGTCTTTCGCCGAGTCCCGGGCCAGTTATGTTGTCATGCGCACTAGGTGATATTCCGGAGTATGATGTGTCCGGTTCGCCGAGCCCCTCCGTTATAGGACCGGGTACCGTGTATATTCAGTGTTATGATGTGTCCGGTTCACCGAGCCCCTCCGTTATAGGGCCGGGTACCGTGTATATTTGATGTCTTATGTGATATGTCGGGTTTCGGAGATATGAAATCTTCTGGAGTATGATGTGTTATGGCGCCAATGACGGGCGGGCGACCATATTCTAAGAGCCCTGCATGATTTGTGTTTTAAAAGTAAGCATTTTGACATTACGGATTTTTGCACTTATTTTTCGTACTTCTTGTTCGATTATGATCTGTTTACTATGTTTCCTGCTTTGCATACTCAGTACATATTTCGTACTGACCCCCTTTATTTGGAGGCTGCGTTTCATGCCCGCAGGTGCAGACATTTGTTGTGATGATCCGACAGCTTAGGATTTCCATTCAGCTATTTTGGAGCGCTCCCTTGTTCAGGAGCCTATGTGTTGGTACAGACTCTTCCGATGCATATGTATATGATTATTCATGGGTACGGCGGGGCCCTGTCCCGTCATATGGTTTTGTTGTTACTCGTAGAGGTCTGTAGACATATGTGTGGGTTGTGGGTAATCACTGTTCAGTTGTGTCTGTGTGATTTGTGATTTGAACGTCCCCCTATGTTATGATAGCCTTACCGGCTTATGTGTGATGTTATCTGCTGCATTTGTGACAGCGATCTGTATATGCATCTGTGACAGCTTTGGGGCGACGTATTACTATTCTGTACATATAAGATCTGGTTATGCCAGCTTTGATCCGACATCTGACCTTTTGTATATGTATAATCTGTTTGTACGCTGTTTATGGTTCTCGAGTTTGTATGGGTGCCCAGCTCGGGCACTAGTCACGGCCTACGGGGTTGGGTCGTGATAAATATAACTCTGTGACTCGAAGGTCAGGTAAAAGATCCGTGGCTCATAGGCCAGGTAATAACTCCATGGCTCATAGGCCAGGTAATAACTCCATGGCTCATAGGCCAGGTACTAACTCCATGGCTCCTAGGCCAGGTAATAACTCCATGGCTCATAGGCCAGGTAATAACTCCATGGCTCCTAGGCCAGAGAATAACTCCATGATCCGTAGGTCAGGTATAATAAACTCCATGACCCGTAGGTCAGGTATAGTAAACTCCCTGACCAGTAGGTCAGGTAATAACTCTGTGGCTCATAAGCCAGGTAATAACTCCGTGGCTCATAGGCCAGGTAATAATTTCGTGGCTCATAGGCTAGATAATAACTCCGTGGCTCATAGGCAAGGCAATAACTCCGTGGCTCATAGACCAGGTAATATAAAATGTAAACATATGTATATCGTGCATGTGCTGAAAAGTACCGACTCTGTAACATGTCTCTTCTGTCTCTCTATGAACTCCAGGACATAGGAAGGGGATATGGCCGCTCAAAAGGAATAACTTAACACTCAGAATCTATATGACAATATGGCAAGCTCTACTTGACAAGTATCTAGTCACAGGATTCGTTACGCTCTTACTATATATGGAATCATGCCAAGAAAAAAAAGGAACAGCCTTAACATACCTGGAAGCTTGCTTCTCGGCTTTGCAACTTACTTTTTGTCTTGGAATATACTTAGGATAATTCGTAGTCTCGTAATATACATATAAAACCCTTCATGCTATTGTTAGGCTTATCATCATATGCTTATCTTAAGTCTTTAAATTTAATCCTCCTAAAATCTGCCGAAATTTGGGCTGCACCTCCCCTATTTATATCCCTAGCCCGAAATTACAATACCAACAACACAATAACAATAGAATTACTAATATCAACAACATCATCACCAATACCAAAATATTCTATAAAACATCCCACACGATGTTTTTCAACATACAACAACAATATACACTTCCTTTCTTCCCAATCAAGGAGCATAATCTCATCAACACAACAACAACATTAGATACCATATATATACATGTAAATCAGCCCAACCTGTTATATCCCGTATTTCGTACGTCGGGATAATCCGAGTCAACCTCGATAAGTTAAGGACAAGACCATTCCGAGATACGAAGTAGAGACTTTTGTATGTTTTAAAAGTATAAGTGTGTATGATTTTATTGGCATGGAAATATTAAGGAAACATTTGGGGTCAAAAGCTATTTTTAGAAAGTATTTAGTTCATGAAAAAAGGAAAAAAAAAAAACAAGGGCCATGTGGCCGGCCACCTTATGTGGGCCATGGCCACATGGTTGGCTACTATATGAAATTAAAAGATGACAAAGTGGTCATCATATTCATCTTCTCCTTCACCTTAGAAAATTCAAGAACCTTGGAGAAAAAAAAGCTCCATTCGGCCATAGTAGAAAAAAAAATTGAAGATCAAAATCCTCTCCAAAAAAATTATTTCTTCAAGCATTTTAACTCATTAGAAGTTGAAGAACAACATGGAGTGGCTGTTGGAGTAGCAAGAACAAGAATTTATTGTAGAACAAACTCTAGTTAAGTTGAAGAACCAAGTGAAGAAGGTAAGGCCCAATCTTCTTTTTCATGTGTTATGAATGATTTGTGCATGCTATAGTATGTAGAAATGAATGAAATTCATGAAAATATGGATGTTAAAGTTGAGCCGTGAATGTTGAGGTTTGGCCGTGGGTTGTGTGTGTTGTGTAGAAATGGTGAGTTAATTGTATTTAGCATGTTTGAGTGTTGTTGTAGTGGGTGGAAATTGATGGAAATCATGGAATGTGTGTGTGAAGGTGTTGGCGAAAATGGGGCTGTTTT